>NW_027468564.1:28097540-28310040 GCF_046254945.1 Alosa pseudoharengus | reverse complement strand
GAAAATGTGTTTAAGCTATGGTTGCACAGTGTTTAAAGTATGCTACAAGAAGTTTAGGTAGAGGCTTTGGTCTAAGCATTGAATTTTAGTGTGTAAGCAATTGGCAAAAACTGTAAAAAAAACATGTGTAATATACCAATTTACCTCCTTAGTTTCATTGCTACTTATGCCCATCGGAAATTGAAAATGAACTGGCAGTGTCCAGAACAATAGACCTCTGAAGTTCACCTACAAAAAAGCCCCAAAAGCTCCCATCTTTGGCCATATAAGGAGTTCCGGGTACCTTTTTTGCCCCTATAGGGAGATCCGGGTACCATTTTTGCTCATATAGCGAGATCTGGATCTCCTTACATCGGAGAAGATGGCAGCTTTGCAGCTTTTTGTTAGGCAAACTTTTTCTAGGTCTTTTTCTCAATTGAGAGTCAGCCAGGTTACATCTACTATAGGCTACTTGTGTAAATAGTATAATTCAATTTCAGTTATTCATGTGTGGAAAAATTGAAATGTACGTTAATGACCATATAGCCTTCCATCGTCTCCATCCTGTGACTGTCAGGGTTGTGCAGGAGGACCCAAGTGCAAGACTCCAACAGGTAGGGATGTGACGCTCGAAGCTGACGTTTCGAAACAGTGTCGAGCTTCCGAAACGCAAGTGTTTCGAACAGTGTTTCAAAGTGTGGTTTAAAACGCCCATGTCACGTGACCATGGCTTAGTGAGGCTTCGTGGTGTTTCAATTTGGTTTGGACAGGTGGCACACTTGCCGCGCGAGCCAATTACCCGAGTAAACACCTGTTTGATCTAAATTAAAGTCCCAGAATGCTTAAAAGTCATTCAAACACATCCTATCTTTGTGGGTTTTTTGTGAGGAGAGAGATTTTGAGAGATATAGCGACATAGAGACATATAGAGATATAGCGATTTATAGTGCATTCTTGTGATTGATAGGTTAGTGATATAGATTAATTGACAGGCTAGAGACAGACAGTGAGCGATAGTTTAGATAGATATAGTCTAGTGACGTTAATATTTAGATAGTAGCAGAAGTAAAAAAAATATATGACTGATGCATTTATTTCAAGAACAGCTGACCCTTTGAAATACTGGCAGGAGAGGAGAGTGGTTTATCCAAACCTAACTGTGATGGCAAAAAAGTGTGCCTTGTGAAATAATTTTTTCCAAGGCTGGGGAGGTTTATTCAAAAACAAGAAACAGATTAAATGCCAAGACGGCAGAACAACTGTTATTCCTAAATAAAAATGTATGTTGACATACAAAAAATGTGTTGTTTATTTTTCCAGTTGTGCTTCACGGTCAAAATGGTTAGCAAAACTGGCCACTAGATGTCCCCATGGAGTTACATGTGTAGGATTGTTTCGAAACCTCAACACATTCCGGCGCAATTGCTTCGAACGTTTCGTTGTTTCACAAAGCCTCGTTCTGCCCATCCCTATTACTTACAACAAACAGGACTTGGGCTAGACAAGGAGAAACAGAGAGACGATCCGACAGGCAACAGAGAAACAGGAGGGTAGAAATACACATACCAATTAACAGAAAGACAGAGGACTGGACGAAACCAACGAGACAATAACAGGGAACAGGTGAGGAGGCAGAAATGGAGGGAAAATAAACAAGACAGGAAGCACAGACCAAATAAGGAGATGGGGCGGAGACAAAGATAGGTGGCAGGCAGGTAACACAAAGCACATGGGGAACAGGCAAAAACAAACACAGGACAATACACAAAATGGCCACCAGGGTGGCACAAACCCAACGGTCCGGGCCAGATCCTGACAGTGACTATTGGTATTCTGTGTGATTTGTTTAAGCATAGCAGATGTTATGTCATAGCAGATGTATGCTCTTGAATTTCCCCTTGGGGATCAATAAAGTATCTATCTATCTATCTATCTATGTTGGAGAATTTGTTTAGATTCTTTTTCACAAGGCTGGGTTAAAAGCTTGCGGTGTGTCATCAATTTCAATTTGAATTTTCAATTTTCAATTTAATTTCACGTATAGAGTGCCAAAACATTGCACATGTCTCATGGTGCTTTACAGAGTGTTAAACAATCAGAGAAGGCCCATGAGTAACAGGGGCGAGAAAAAACTCCCTAGAACTGGAGACACATGTAAGAAGAAACCTCGAGCAGATCCACGACTCAAGGGCCTGACCCATCTGCCTAGGGTCAGTACAGAACAGTAAGGTCATCACTGCTCATCACTGTCATATGTCTTTCATAGGCAGTGAAATGGTGGAGGCTGAGAAACGGGGCATCCAGATCGTCAAGTCTCCTTACACCATTCACTTCAAGAAAATGGCCAAGTACTTCAAACCTGGGATGCCATTTGCTGTCTCGGTATGTGTGTGTGTGTGTGTGTTTGTGTGTGGGTGGGGGTTACCACACGTTTCTTTTTTGACACCATAGAGCTACAGTACGCTTCCTGTTCACCTCACTGGATAAATGTCTGATGACCCTTTCCAGGTATTTGTGTGTGTGTGTTTTATCTCACTGGATAAATGTCTGATGACCCCTTCCAGGTGTTTGTGACCAACCCCGACGGCTCACCAGCAGGTAGCGTCTCGGTGGAGGTGAAGAGTGAGGGGCCGGTGGTGAGTGGGATGACGCACTCCGACGGTATGGCCAGGGTCACCATCAACACAATGGTCAGAGCCCGATCTCTGTCCATAAGTGTGAGTATGATTATATTTACATATGACTGGTAGCACAAACTGTTATTGTATGATTATTATTATTATTATTATTATTTATCACTGTTGGCATGGTGATCTACTATTAGTGTGAAAATACTGTAAATATTACTCCTGCTTTGCTTTTTTCTTTCATTTTTCATTTCCTCATGCAATGTTACGAGTAAATCTAAGATTTAAGTATTGTTTATTTATATAGCTTTTTTTCCTACTGGTATATAATTTCCTCCTGCCTGAGATCACCATAAGTATGTATCATTTGACTCCACTGCTCTCCTTCGATTTGTTTAATCTTATGTGGTCCTCTCTCTAATTACATAATTTTTTTATTCAATTCCAACCATTTATTTTTAAGAACAACACATATTAATGAACATTTCAGCAAATGTACCAGTGTTTGCCAGATAGCTAATTTACAAAAATGCAGTCTTTTGGCAAGATGTTTTGATAGCCATTCATTGACTTGGCCGGTTGTTCTTGAACCAGAGGCTTCCCCTTCCAAACATCCCTCTCGTGTCCCGGCCCCTTGAGAAGCTCCCCTGCTCCCTGGCTCTTGAATCGCTTCTTGGCCGTCATGAGCCGCTCCTGGATGCCACAGTCATTTTTCTTTTTCTCTTCCTTCCAGTCTTTTCCCATAACGTTCTTGAACTTCTCCTTCTTTCTTACTGTCACACCGGTGTGACGGGAATGTTGGAAAATGAACGTTCTAAAGAATATCTGGGTTCATTAAATTCAACATAGAATTTTAGAACCTTCAATTGTTGCCAAACAGAATAGAATCTTATGTTAGAATGTTCAAAAACCCACACCTAAGGCTTAATCTTCTGTGCTTTAGTTCTCCATGTACTCCCTATTCTACATGTGGCTTTTGCCTGCTAAATTTTGTTAAGTTAACATAAGTTTTTGGTTATTTTTTTCCCTTGAGGTAACAACAAAAGACCCGCGTCTCCAAGGAGCTCAACAGGCTCAAAAAAGCCTCACCGTTAATGCCTACGAAACACCCTCTGACAACTACCTACACATTGATGTCGGCGCAAAAGAGTTGACCGTTGGTGATCAGTTCAAAGTCAACTTCCAGCTGGCCGGAGGGAGTAGCACCCAGAACCAAGAGTTAACCTATCTGGTGAGTGTCCTTGACTATGTTGCACACTGAAGCACTGGTTTTAAAGGAAATGTGACTATTGTCAAGTCAAGTTTATTTATATATAGATATATATATAGCTCATTTCATACAGAGAGGTCATTCAATGTGTTTTACATAAACACAAGCAAACAGTAATAGCTAGCCTAATAAAAGCATAGAAGGCCAGTAGTAGTCAAAGAACAGTTTCAAAAGTAAAGAGTATAAATGAGAACATAAGGTAATAGTACCGGTACAAAAAAGCATTAAAGTAAATGGCAATAGTTTAAAAGTGTTTTTTAAACTATTGTTTAAAAAGTAATAATTAAAAGACATAAAACAACATAGAATGATTACTCAGTGATAGTGATACTAGTCAAACACCCAGTGAACAGAGCACTTCATGGAGATTCTTGATGATTATTGATTTTTGACAGATCCTGAACAAAGGACAACTTGTGCAAGCTGAGAGGTTCAAGAGACAGGGTCAGACTCTAGTGACGTTGTCCTTACCAGTGACCAAGGACATGGTCCCCTCCTTCCGTATCGTGGCGTACTACCATGTGGGCTCTACTGAAGTGGTGTCCGACTCAGTCTGGGTGGACGTGAAGGACACCTGCATGGGAACAGTAAATATATTTTATCCTTATTGTGTTTTCCTATATGTATTATTTTAGCAGAGAATGTTGTTGAAACGAATTTGAAACACTGTTCAAACAGTTTTGTTGGAACATTTTTTTTTCAAAATAATGTGGTTCCTAGGTGTTGAACCTTCATCGATCTTCATATTGTTTAACAGTTGAGCCACTGGTTCTCTTCTCCCATCCTGATATCAGCCTCTTGTGTGTAATCAAAAAATATAGTGAAGTAAATGGACCTTGTGTAACGACAGCCAGCTGGTCCATATCTGTGCAGTATGTACATTGTGTAAACCTTCCTCCAGATGCCTTAAATACTTATACATACGCCCCATTTTGAGTTTTTTTCCCGACATTGCACATCATCTACTTAGGAGGTCATTGCTCCTACATACTTTGGCTTATAATCAAATACTTGACCTCTTTGGAAAACACTGTTGTTTCTTGGAAAACAATCAGAAAAACTGTGTGATGTACTGACACAGAGTTACAGAGGCTAGAATATTGTTTGTTCATTCTGCCGGATAACAAGCATCTCTGAACTGACCACATTTCAGCCCTCTTGATATGGCTTAGAAACACAACTAAGCCCTAGCATCAGGTCTTGTGAAGCTGTGTGCAAAAGTAGATCAATATAGAATGAATACTGCTCATGCGTTTTGTAAAATGCCCTATGGAAACTCCCCAGAGGACTTTTGGTTATCCAAAATGCATACTGACAATCAAATGCTTACTGCATGTGAACCCCTCTGTGTAGAAGCATAATCCTGGACTCAAATGAAAGGTAACAAATGAACGTTTGTATTTGGATTATACTTCAGGGGTTCTGATGTGAAATGACTACACTAAATATGGAATACTTACAAAAGATTATAAATCTTTGCAATTTCTATTTTAATTCAATAGGTGGATTATACATCTGCATAACTAATATTGGATCAAATGTCATGCATATTCAATATGGATTCTTGTAAATATTTCAAGATCCAATACGCTATAACTAGCATATTGCTAAGAGTCGTGCTAGTGACAGCGCTAGCAACCCGGACTTTTAGCTCAATTGCTGGCATGCTTGACTACCAGTCCAAGGTTCTGCTGTCTGCGGGTTTGAGTCTGGGCGAGTGCAGGGCTGAACCGCACGGTTAATCACAATGCAGGTTACATGTATTGCTGCCATGTATACTTGCAAGTATTGCTGTTTAATACTCAGTAATGTCCTTTAATACCTAATAATGTCCTTGAGACAGAACAACCCACTCTCTCACGTACTCTTTCGTGTCTGACTCAGTTAATATCAGTCCAACGTATTAGCCTACACAGAACTGTTTGACCTGAAATGAGTTTTATCAGCTAGTAAAGTCAAAACACTGGCAATGGTTTCCTGAGCCTGCATGCATCTGCCTTATAACTTGTTATAAATCCATAGTAGCACACATTATATTATCATTTAAAGTTGTGATAAATTTTTTGTATCAACTTATGTTCTATTGGATATTACCAGTTTTGAACTTCCATTTGCTATTTATGGCTTCTGTCTGGGCAGGGCAATTGGCTTTTCCACTATATCATTTTTTTTAGATACACCTGTATGCGTAGTCAGTTTGTGTGGTCACTCATACCAACAGGCATTTGCATTGCTTTCTTTCTCCTGCTCCCTGTCCTCAGCTGAAAATGGAAGGCTCTCGCCCTGGTAATGTGTATTCGCCCCGTCAGCACTTCAGCCTGAAGATCACTGGAGATCCAGGAGCCAGAGTGGGTCTGGTGGCCGTGGATAAGGGAGTCTACGTCCTCAACAACAAGCACAGACTCACCCAGAGCAAGGTACCAACATTTTGTCCTCTTAACACATAGATAGTCAGTATTTGTGTATCATCTGCACCTAGTGTTGCAATGGTGGTCACAGATAAGGGAATCAAGTCCGAGACAACAAAGACTCACACTCACACACACTCACACACACACACACACACACACACACACACATACAGAGAGAGAGAGAGAGAGATAGAGAGAGATCATTTATTTACTTCCTGATTTTCATCAGATCTGGGACGTAGTTGAGAAGCATGACACAGGTTGTACGTCTGGCAGTGGTCAGGACAGCATGTGGGTGTTCTACGATGCCGGTTTAGTCTTCCAGACCAGCTCTTACAGGAGCACATATGAGCGCTCAGGTAAACGACTGTCCACTGGCCATATACTAATGACATACTAACATTCACTCCTGAATGCTCAGGTATACTACTGTCCACTTGCGATATACTAATGACATATTAACATTCACACCTGAATGCTCAGGTATACTACTGTCCACTGGCGATATAGTAACATTCACACCTGAACGTTCAGGTAAACTACTGTCCACTGCCAATGTACTAACACTCACACCTAAACACTCAGGTTAACTACACTGTTGATATACTAACATTCACATCTGACCACTCAGATATACTTCTGTCCACTACTGATATACTAACGTTTACACCCAAACGCTTAGGTTAACTACTGTCCACTGCTGATATACCAACATTTACACCTGAACGCTTAGGTTAACTAACTGTCCACTGCTGATATACTAACATTTACCCGAACACTTAGGTTAACTAACTGTCGACTGCTGATATACTAATGTTTACACCCGAACGCTTAGGTTAAATTCTGTCCACTGCTGATATACTAACGTTTACACCCGAACGCTTAGCTTAACTTCTGTCCACTGCTGATATACTAACGTTTACACCCGAACGCTTAGCTTAACTTCTGTCCACTGCTGATATACTAACGTTTACACCCGAACGCTTAGGTTAACTTCTGTCCACTGCTGATATACTAACGTTTACACCCGAACGCTTAGGTTAACTACTGTCCACTGCTGATATACTAACGTTTACACCCGAACGCTTAGCTTAACTTCTGTCTACTGCTGATATACTAACGTTTACACCCGAACGCTTAGGTTAACTTCTCTCCACTGCTGATATACTAACGTTTACACCCGAACGCTTAGGTTAACTACTGTCCACTGCTGATATACTAACGTTTACACCCGAACGCTTAGCTTAACTTCTGTCCACTGCTGATATACTAACGTTTACACCCGAACGCTTAGCTTAACTTCTGTCCACTGCTGATATACTAACGTTTACACCCGAACGCTTAGCTTAACTTCTGTCCACTGCTGATATACTAACGTTTACACCCGAACGCTTAGCTTAACTTCTGTCCACTGCTGATATAGCGCTGATAACATTCCTTGTCTTTTTCTTCTTTCTCTTCATCTTCCTCTCTTTTGACTCTTTCCAGGCACCACATGCACACGGCCTCCAAAGAGGCCAATACTGATAAAGGAAAGTCAGGAAGTGGTGTTTAAGCTGGTGAGGAGGCCTGTGGCCAGGGAAAGGGACTTCCTTATGTTCGCAAAGACGATGGCTATAGAAGTGGCCCCCCAAGCAAGACAGCCTGTGGAAGTGCCTGTGGAGCTGCCCCCTCCCACAGATGGTGAGACACCATGGGTCGCTACTGAACACAAGGCCTGTGTCCATGCAATTTCATGTCTCAGGGAATATTTGCATTACTGTAATACTTTTAAGTATTAAATTACTTGAGCACTTATGGGTGCTGGGATGTTTATATATAAGAGAGAGAGAGAGAGAGAGAGAGAGAGAGAGAGAGAGAGAGAGAGAGAATTAATAGTAAATAAAGTATATTTTTGGAGGTTTTGCCTTTATGCGGATAGGATATTATATAGACAGATAGGAAACTGTTTGCCTCTGCTGTTTGTCTTTGCTTGCCTCTCTGTCTCGTGCTTGCTGAAAGAGATTTACTGTAGGTCTTAGGTCTGTCGAGTACTTTGAGAAAATGTATTGCTAATGTTGCCATATGAATGATTAAATTAAATTAAATTGAATTTAATTGTGCTCCTGAATCTGGACACCTGGCTGAAGAGCAAGACGACGATGATGACTTTTATGTTGAGTCGGAGGAGATCAGTTCCAGGTCAGAGTTCCCAGAGAGCTGGCTGTGGGAGGAAGAAGACCTTCCTGAGTGCCCTGCAGAGAACAAACGCTGGTGAGAGACAGACCAGCTCAGATCACAACAACTACTACAACTAGAGATGCATTTCCTGAAGTATCAGTGCCAGATCACTGATAGAATACAACAACAACTACTACAATAATAAGAAGAATCAACTTTGTCATCATCATTGTCATCCTTCTCCTCCTCCTCCTGAACAACTTTGGCTTTATCATAGTGACCCACATTCATTAATTGAAGCATGTGTACTGAAAAAGTAAATAATTGAAATTTAGAATAGCTTAGTATATTTAAGTCTTTCTCTCTCTGACAGCTCAACCACGACCTTGACTAAGACGGGTTTCATGAAGGACTCCATCACCAGCTGGCAGGTCATGTCCATCGGTGTCTCTAAGACTCATGGTGAGTCACTTGGGTCCATCTCTGTCTCTATCTTCATCAGAGACCTTATTGGAGGATCTGCTCAGGCTGCTTAATGGTGTCTAAGAGTGCTGAAAGTTTTCATTTGTCATTAAAAAACAGATACTCGCTTTACATATAATATCGTAAAAGCACCAACTACCGCCCCTTTCGATCGAAAATTCTAAAACAACAATGTTTTTTCAATACTTCGAAATAAAATGAACCTTACATTTTTCAGTAGCCATAGGTATGTAGATTTGAACCAAATCTTACCAGGGCTTTTACTGCCTGAAATATCCGATTTTCTTTACCACGCTCAGAGTTTAGTGCTGGGCTGGTGAGTGCCTATTTCCGCACTTTCACATGGCACATGAACGATTAGAACGAGAAATTCTCGTTGCAAATCAAAATTCCACTGGAGCTCCAAGCATATGCAGCCTTAGGCCTACAACACTGTTCACAGCTCTTCGAGTCACGGTAAAATGTCATTTTTGGTACATAGCTAATTTAGATACACTTTTGGTGTGGATGCTTGCGTTTCTTTACGAATCCGCCATCTTGGTTTGTATAGAAATGAATACTAAGTGACACATACATGTAAAAAGGCGGAAATAGGGGACGGGTGATCTGATACATATTAGGGGTTTGCACGGACGTCATGTTCTGGCCGGTAACCATGGTAACCCAGAACGCGCGGCCATATTGGCGATACTCGGTGAATTAAGTACAATGGAGTATTATGCAGTTTGGATATCTTACGTGATTGTAGCCGTGTCTAAACAACAGAAAAGCTCATCAAAATGCGTCTAACATACAAAGGCATATATAGGGCAGGACTTGGACCACAAAAAAATGCGCAATGTTTCGAGAAATTACAGTTTATTGGCAGCACAGATCCATATGATTTGGGTGAGGGAGACGAAGTACCAAGTTCAACCACAAGCGCCCCCCTTCCTCTGATAACTTCTGGCATTATTCTCCTTTCTCCCTGTTTTTTTTAATAACTTTTGGAAGTCGATACCTACAGCAGATGTTTTTCTCAGTCTGACCTATTGGTACAACCTAAAACACGGCAATAATTAACCATTTTCCTTGGCGATGTTAGGGATTTAGTGCCTAATGCTTTCTAATGAGGCGAGTATTTAATATGGCAACGTCCAAATCTGATGACACGCCGTGCAAACCCCTACAGCCCATAATAGAAAGTTAAGTTCATCTTCCCCTGATGTGTTTTGTACACAGTGATCACATTATGGTGGATAAGCAATGTTAGGTTTCCTCCTACAATTAAGCATCTTCATTACAAAAACTGTCCATGGAGACAAATTTCCTCATACATGCGTGTCATACACACTACATCAAACTTATAGGTTGTTATATATTGTAATTCCATTGTATTTAAGGTATCTGTGTGGCAGACCCCTATGAAATGGTGGTGAAGAAGGACTTCTTCATTGACCTGAAGCTGCCCTACTCTGCTGTACGTAACGAGCAGATTGAAATCAAAGCCATCCTCTACAACTACATTAACATGAAGATGAAGGTAAACGGGTGCTTCAGAGTCATTTGTTATCATCTAAAAGAAACTATTACTACATTAACATGATGATGAAGGTAAATGTGTGCTTCAGAGTCATTTGTTATCATCTAAAATAAAGTGGGAAACTATATATGAAAAAAAAACTGACTTAAAAATATGTATTCAAAGTCAGGGTTTTTGCTCAGGTTTGGAAAGTCTGGGAAAATATGGAATTATTGCTCATAATACATGAACTCTAAAAAGCTGGCAACAGTCAGTTTTGATTTTTTTTGGAAACACTGAAAGCTATTAATTTACTTATTTACTAACTTAGTTTTATATTAGGTATTCATTCATACACATAACCATAAAATGCATTCAGTCTATCTTTGGCCAGGTTTGTGTAGAGTTTATGGTGACCAGTGATGACAGAGAGCCATAGAGCAAAAGTCCGCAAAAGATCCAGCAGCTGCTCATACTGTATAGACTAGCCATATGGGAGAGCCGTAAGAATAGTTTTCCTCTTAGCCATAAGCCACATTGAGTCTGTCTCTGCCCAGGTACGTGTGGAGATTATGGAGACCAAAGACGTGTGCAGCGTGGCCACCAAGAAAGGCAAGTTGCGCACTATTATTGAGATGGACCCCATGACATCACGAGCAGTTCCGTTTGTCATCATCCCCATGCAGCTGGGCAAGCACACCATCGAGGTGAAGGCCGCCGTGTACGATGAGGTCATCACTGATGGCGTCAAGAAAGACCTGCTGGTGGTGGTGAGTTTCAGAAATTGATAAATATGCACCATTTAGATAGATAAACAACCAAACAAATAACTACATGCTAATAACAAAATAAACAAAATAAGAAAATAAAACAAATGAAAATGAAAAAATAGAGATGTTTTAAATATAGTGTCATTAATGTCCCTATTCAGGCAGAAGGCATGCGGTCAGAGTTGCAGGTGGCGAAAGTTGTACTGAACCCATCTAAGCATGGTAAGTCCATGATGGAGCATCCACAAATAAAAACAGTAAACTCACAAGTACTGGAACTATACTGTATAAGTAAACTAGTGGACGTACTAGTTATATACTTCCAGCACACTTTTAGTTTATTATAGTATACATAAAGTATTTTTAAGGTGTAAAAAAAGTTAAGGGTTAGGTTTAGGTGGGGGGCTAATTCTAGGTTTCCATTCAGGTATTATTTTCATACTGTACTTGAAGCATACTTTTAACTGTCCTTCAAATTAGGCAAACGGCCCAAAAAGTATATGGTAAAATTTTACTTGAAGGTACCTACATGAGAGTGACATTAAACTGGCATAACCCTAACACTAACCCTAACTCTAACTTGTCATGACAAAAACCGTAAGACACTAACCCTAACTTGTCATGACAAAAACCGAATGACACTTTGACAGAAGCGTTATGCCATAAATGTTTATGACTTGTTTATAATGTTTATGACACATTCGTGACAGTGTCATGTCACTCTTATGTACCATCAAGTAAAGTGTAACCAAGTATATTTTAAAAAAGAATGTTGAAACATACTTTTTTTCTTTGACTTACTCAGGCGGAGCTCAAGTAGAGGACATCCTCAACCAAATACCCCGCAAGCAGGTCCCTGGCACCCCTGCTAACACCTACTTCACAGTCTCAGGTAAAATTATAGCATTTATATACAGCGTAACCAAGGAACCCAAAAGCACAGTGCAGTGAATGGGGAGCCTCACTAACCACTACCGATGTGTACAGTCAACCTGGATGATGCACGGCAGACATTATGTGCCAGGATGCTCAACACACACCACCTTGACTTGAGGTAGAGAAAGAGGAAATTAATGAATGGGGGATAATTAGGGGACCAGATTGAATGAGCCAGGTTGAGGATTTTGCTAGGAAACCGGGGAAACCTTTGGTGCTATCATAAGTGCTATTCATAATGCAATAGAGGCAGTCTACAGACTTTTGACCGGCTAGATTCTGTTTTGACTGGGGAACATTTCCAAATGCCACCCTATCTCTCTCTCCCACTCTCTTCCTGATCGATCACTGTATTCACTGTTCTGTATCATTAAAGGCTATATGTTTGTGGGGCCAAAGATGATTTTCCACTAGCCTGACGAGCCAGACCCACATTAAAATGTAGGGTCTGGGCACTCACCGTTCGCAGTGCTCAGTCTGAGGGGCGGGATAATCGGTTGTCAAGTATGGTTCTCCACCTGGACAATAAACTGGACTGGTCAGCCATGATGCACTCTACAAGAAAGGCCAGAGCAGGCTGTACTTCCTGATGAGGCTGCGGTCCTTCAATGTGTGCAGCAAGCTCCTCAGGATGTTCTACCAGTCTGTTGTTGCCAGAGTCCTCTTCTATGCAGTGGTATGCTGGGGAGGAAGCACAAAGAAGAAGGATGCGGGGCGAATTGACAGGCTGATAAGGAAAGCTGGCTCTGTAGTGGGAGCTGAACTGGAGTGCATCACTTCAATATCTGACAAAAGGACCCTGAACAAACTGATCAACATCTTGGACAATTAGTGTCACCCACTCCACAGCACTATTGTTAAGCAGAAGAGCCTGATCAGCTGAAGACTTCGCTCACTGCCTTGCACAGCAGACAGACTGAGGAGGTCATTTGTCCCCAGGGCCATTGAACTGTTCAATGCTTCACTTAAGGGAAGAGGAGAGATAGACTTCTCTGCATAGTCTGTCTGCCTCTTCACCCCCTCCATGTTCGGATACTGTCTGTCCACTAGCCACTTTTTTACCACTGTCTTTCTGCCTCACTGTTTGCATGCTATATTAGCACATTAGCACATATGCATAACCCCTCCCACCATGCCACAGCCGAACTGTGGCCACACTTATAACTTTTCTTAAAATAGTTATATAGATAGATATATAGACTTTGTTCTTGCACTGTTGCACTGTTGGACTTACTCATTTGCACTATCACCATGACACTCATTCTCACAGAGCACCTTACCTTACTATGCACAGAGAATCACAGGCTCAGTGCCTGCCTCAGTCATTGCAAGCGCCTCTTGATTGATTAATCACCACTATGTGGATACTGTTTTTAGAATTGATTTAGATTAAGTGTTAGTTCATATAATTTGTACTTTAGTATATTTAGTATATTCTTTATATTCTACTGTCCTTATTGCTTAGTTGTGTTTTTATATTATATATTTTTAATTACTTTTTCTGCTGTTAGTGAATGTGTGTGTGTTGTCTGTATGCTACTGAGACCTTGAATTTCCCCTGGGGATCAATAAAGTATCTATCTATCTATCTAGGACAGCGCTATGAGTCCTATGCGTTTCCCACCAGCGGAGCTAGTTGGCTTGTTCAAACTTTTGCCAACTTAAAAAAAAAGCTTAACTCATGTCACACTGTTCGCCAACAGCAACATCCATCTTCTTTGTTTTCAAGTAGCAGGGAATTCAAGCCAAACTGTTGCAACTCTGCCATCAATCATTATGTTAAGCCCGCCTAACGACTCTATACACAATTTGATTGGCCTAATAGAAGTTTCATTTTTCGAGCTCACAAGCCAGCCCTGGCAGCAAATGTAATTTGCTGCCGCTAGGGTGCGTCTAGATTCCTAGGCTAATTTTCCACAGGAGTGGATGATAAATATTTCTAATATATTCTATATGATGTTTTTCATTCAGCCAATCAGATCAGTCAGACCATTGAGAAGGCCATCACAGGAGACTCAATGGGTTCCCTCATTGTGCAGCCCAGAGGTTGTGGAGAGCAGAACATGATTACCATGACACTACCCCTCATCGCCACCCACTACCTGGACACCACCAACCAGTGGCAGAATGTGGGTCTGGAGAAGAGAGACACAGCCATCAAATACATCAAGATGGGTGAGTCACACACTATCAAATACATCAACATAGGTGAGTCACACACTATCAAATACATCAACATAGGTGAGTCACACACTATCAGTCAACATGAGTTAGGCTTGGTGAACCCAGCCTGATTTGACGGCGGTTTCTATTCCGCCCTGCAGCTCAGGCTGGAAACTTGTAAATCTCTTTCTCCTGCTTTCGTTACACTTTTACGGGGGCCAACCACAAACTGGCTTATCCACCTGGTGCGCTATTGGCAGGTTTAAAACGATGACGACAGCGGGAGAGCCCGGAGTTTTCACGTCGCTCTGCGAAAGTCACCCGGTTTGTTGGTCAGATTGGAGATCAGATCAGATCAGATTGACAGAGTCATTTGAACTATGCCTGTTGATCACGCCTCTTGTGCAGTAGAAAATACAGAGCAGACTCCCCAGACTAATGTTCAAACTTAAAAGATTGAGCTTGTTCTGGTGAAAGTGAGTCACACGTTAAAACAAATCCCTGCCACTCATCTAAAATCTTAGCCTGTACTCATACTGTATGCTTCTCATAGAGAATGTTAGGTCATCTTAGTCGTTACCACATTACAGTCAGGGCAGGGGAGGTGCCATGGGGAGAGAGAGAGTGAGAGAGGACTTTTCTAAGCTCACTCAAGCCTCAAACAGCCTCTTAACATGGATGGGTCATTGCCAATTGGAAGTCCTATTGATACAGAGCTCTATCTGTGTGTCTGTCTCTGTGTGTGTGTGTGTGTGTGTGTGTGTGTGTGTGTGTGTGTGTGTGTGTGTGTGTGTGTGTGTGAAATGTATGTCACATTATTTTTGCTTTTCATTCATTTCTTTTAATCTCTGTAGGATACCAGCAGGAGTTGGCCTTCCGTAAGCCAGACGGGGCATTTGCAGTTTGGGCAGACAAACCTGGCAGCGCTTGGTGAGTTGAGTCACAATGATTCCATGATACTCAAGATGATTCATGATGACAAGTCTTTCCCCTCCCCACCAACCCCTACAGGCTAACAGCGTACGTGGCTAAGGTCTTTGCCATGGCCGGTGACCTCATCAGCATAGAAGAGAAAGTGGTCTGTGAAGCCCTCAAATGGTTGGTGCTCAACTCCCAGCAACCAAACGGCATCTTCAAGGAAACTTTCAACGTGTACCATGCAGAGATGGTGGTATGGGATCCTGATGATAGATTGACCATTACTTTGTGCGAACTGTCAACACTATATAGTGTCTGAAGTAGAAAAGGTGCTGTACATGTAATTTGAGTTGTTTTGAACGCACTTTATTTATTTTTTGACTTATTTGCATTATTTTCAGTTTTTTTTTCTTTCGCTTTGCTGCCTTTCTTCAATCCTCATTAATGCTAATGATGCGCAACAAGTGAATATTTTACAGGAAAAAAAAAAACCTACACACAACACCCATAAAGAGTACCGACTTTTTGCAATTCTGTATGTCAGTGTGGTCAAAGTGGGATGTGTTTCCAGGGCGATGTGAGAGGAAGTGACGCAGATGCTTCCATGACGGCGTTTGTGCTGATCGCCATGCAGGAGGGCAGCGAGCTCTGCAGTAAATCAGTCACTGTGAGTAATACGCTCATCTACAGCACACACTCAGATTTTCACATTCAAAGGCGGACATCTCTCTGGTCCAGTAAATAGAAAGTCTTTCTACTGTGCATGTGCACTTAACAGAGGTAATGTAACTAATAAAATATAAATATAAACTAGACAAACCAAAGTAAATAATAATAATAAAAAACATAGCAAAAGGAAAATATAGCAAAACAACAACAAAGCCCCTGCAGTTACATTACATTACAATACATTACATTTAGATCTGAGAAATATACCAAAGTGACCGAGAAAAACAATACTAGTCTATGAATCAACTCTACGAAATTTTATTTAAAAAATTATGCTAAATTTACCCACAATGATGCAGTTGAGTGTATGATCCAGGTTGAGGAGTACGGTCACAAATATGTGAGTAGAATGTTCACTATGATGCGACAATTACCCTCAGAACTGAAACTATAGATAATTTGCGTAGAAGTCTAGAAGGAACTAGGAAAATAGTTCACACCTCAACAGGTTTAATGTATGTGGCTTTGCCCTGAGTGACAGATGCAATCAAGCTGCATGATAGAAAATAGCTTTATGCTAGCCTATAGCCTACTGTGGGGATATTGGGTATTTGCAACCTTCATGTTGGAAAACATTAAATTACATTACATTACATTTAGCAGACACTTCTTGACCAAAGTGACTTACATATGTCAGCTATATTACAAGGGATCACATTGTCCCCGGAGCAACGGGGTTAAGTGCCTTGCTTAAGGGCACAACAGTGGAAGCCGGGAATTGAACCGACAACTTTCAGGCTACTGCACGCTAGCCCAGCTCCTTAACCACTACACTACCACCGCCCAGTTACACTGGTATTACCTGGAAAACAAAATGTTAAAAAAGTTTTTTTAATTAATTAAATGGGAAGATATTGTGGTTTGGAACCAAACTACTCAAAGTCGCATTTTGATGATTTTGTCAACAGAGTCTTCCTGGGAGTATAAAGAAAGCCACTGACTATCTGGAAGGCCGACTCAAAACTCTCTCCAATCCATACGCTGTTGCTATGGTTTCCTACGCCCTCGCCAATGTCGGCAAACTGAACCAGGAAGTCCTCTTGAAACACGCTTTTGAAGGTTGGTTAGGAGATATTTGCAGGTTGTAGTGAACAGTTTGACTGTCACAGATTTTGTGGGTGCCTCAACTCAACGTAGTTTTACAATGCCAGCTTCAAAGCAACTGTCTTGAACTACTATGGCAGAAACTCAGCAATGGCATTCAGTTTCAGTTTCCTCAGTGCTCTACGGTCAACCTGGCACCCCCCATGTGCATGATATATTACAATTGATAGTATGAAGATTCATACTTAAAGTAATTTTCTTTCAGATTGTTGTAATATGTTAATCCACAATTAACCAAACAACCAATCAATCTACTGTCAATCAACAAACAAACTATTATCTGTGTGCATGCTTCCTAATTTCTGAATTTCGGTCAGTATTAGCTAAAATGCTACTTGAGGAGACCTGGATGTTCATCCTCTTTTAGATCGCACTCACTGGCCAGTGAAGAGCAACAAGTTCTTCACTCTGGAGGCCACAGCCTACGCCCTGCTGGCCCTGGTGAAGGCCAAGGAGTTTAAGAAGGCAGCACCCATCGTCCACTGGCTGAATGAGCAACAGTTTTATGGAGGAGGCTATGGATCCACACAGGTACAAAGCTGTGTGTGTGTGTGTGTGTGTGTGTGTGTGTGTGTGTGTGTGTGTGTGTGTGTAAAACCCCAATAAAACCCCTCCTCCTCTCTCTCCAGTCCACCATCATGGTGTTCCAGGCCGTAGCGGAGTACAGCAGTCAGGTGAAGCAGCAGCAGAAGAATCTAGAGGTGGAGATCAAGGTGTCTGGACGCTCCACGCCCATCAAGTGGACCATAGATAACAGTAACGCCTACGTAACACGTTCAGGAAAGGTACCATACTTATGTGATGCATGTTCATGCAATGAACACAATAGCTTGAGATTGCCAGCCACCGTCTAGTCTAAAATTAATCTATCAACTTTAAAATCTGTCATTTATAACCTAATTTGTCAAAATCCTGCATATCCTGCCTGGAAATATTCCATGTCTTGGTTATGGCTTTAGGCTCATTTTGTTGATACTTTTGCTGAAAGGAACATGGCTATTGATTATTATTTTAGATATTTGTGGTGATTTTCGTCATATTGCCTGCAGATGGATTTGAACCAGAACCTAATGGTCAATGCCACTGGGACAGGCGAAGCAACGTTGTCTGTAAGTTCCTGTTTGTAAAATAAAATCATCATCATCAACAACAACAACAACAACAACCTGGTCGGGAGGAGGTTATGTGCTAAGTTATAGCTGAAATCGTGTAATCTACCACCCACTGACCAATCAATTGTCTTGAAAAACGAAGTTATCTCACATGTAGGATTCTGTTATATATCTTACAGGTGGAGCTCTGCCTCTACAAACATTTTGGATCTCGAATGCGCTTTAATAGTGTTGTGCGTGCAAATATGCCACTATGGACGTGCGTTCCATACAACAGCTGATGACAATTGATTTATTTGATGTTATAGGCTAGACACTAAAAATGATCGCAGTGTAGATTACACTATCGCTCATAATTCTTTTTTTATATAGGCGGTCTTGTGCGTCTCCACGTTTCACGATTGGCCAACGTCATCCTAACACCGAGAACGCACACAGATCTGAGCTGAAAGCCTAGTTTGACAAATATATCACATAACTGCTATCGTAATATCACTTAACGTATACCCCTGAGTCAAGGCTTTGTGAAGGCTCGATATGTCTACATAGCCTAGATATGTCGTAGTCTAGATATGTTCGTAGTATACCCCACTGAACTATAAGGTTATATCTGACATTGTTGTCAAAATGTAGTTACTGATATATTATTCTGTGACAACATTTTTGGACATTAAAGCAAAAGAGGCTTGTTCCACTTATCAATATAGGTCTATGGGTATATATAGGTCTACAACTTTGAAGCTTAATATCTCAGAACTACTCAGAATGCAGATATAACGTTGTAATTCCAAAGGGGACGGAATGTCTAGCATTGTTAAACCTGGTGCTCAAGACATTACCCACTGAATATTGTCGACTTACTGTTGAGGGCGATTTTATCTCGGACCTACTGTACAGTACAGATTCTTACAATACATTGACTGACTGATTGACTGACTGATTTGTGTTTGCCCCTGTGCTCGTCTCCCAGGTGATGACGCTTTACTACGCCATGCCCGAGGAGGTCACTGCAGAGTGTACAGCGTTCGACTTAAAGGTGAAACTGGACAAGCAGGACAGTGGTAAGATGTTCACTAGTGGGATGTTATTGACGTCTAGAGCAAGTTCTCCTTTGGTCCTTGTGCAGTGTTTGGCATTGGACCTTCTTAAGACATTCCCGTTAGGTCCCTCGGGTGACATCCACATTGGGTAATGGGCCCGACAATAATGTTATACCGAGCCTGTGTGCAAGGCAATGGAATTCAACTACAGTATTCGGAAAAAGGACTTATATATATTCTATATTCTATGTGTATACGCATATTAGATGGGGTAATATGCGTATACACATAGAAATACAGCTAATGTCGTACCACAGTTAGGATAGGCAAGGTAGGTAGTGCCCATCCTGTGATAGGGTAGGTAGTGCCCATCCTGTGATAGGGTAGGTAGTGCCCATCCTGTGATAATGTAGGTAGTGCCCATCCTGTGATAGGGTAGGTGCCCATCCTGTGAATGGGTAGGTAGTGCCCATCCTGTGATGGGGTAGGTAGTGCCCATCGTGTGATAATGTAGGTACTGTAGTGCCCGTCCTGTGATAATGTAGGCTAATACAGATAAATCATGCATATAATATGAGACTTGTTTCACAGACAATCCTTTTTTGTTCAAGTTGGTAGTCTTAGCCCTCGCAGGGTGGTGACTGTTGAGCTGTATAAGGGGCTGCACATTGGTTAAGCTTGTTGGCCTGCTCAGTGCTGTAGGACTAAGTGTCGCTCTATTAAAGAACTGTCACCTAAATGTCTTAGCTTTTTGGGGGCATTTTGTTCTGCATTTGTTTGGGCCTCTTCCTCCTCCTTCTCATCCTCCTCCTCCCCAGCAGAACTATTCCCATTCTCTAGTTCTGTCTCTCAATTCCAAACCTGCCACTATTGGGGAAGCCGTGGCCTACTGGTTAGCGCTTCGGACTTGTAGCCGGAGGGTTACCGGTTCGAACCCCGACCAGTAGGCCACGGCTGAAGTGACCTTGAGCAAGGCACCTAACCCCTCACTGCTCCCCGAGCACCGCTGTTGTTGCAGGCAGCTCACTGCACCAGAATTAGTGTGTGCTTCACCTCACTGTGTGTTCACTGTGTGCTGTGTCTGTTATCACTAATTCATGGATTGGGATAAATGCAGAGACCAAATTTCCCTCACGGGATCAAAAGAGTATATATACTTATACTTATACTTGTTAATGTAATTAGTGTCTACACGGACCCGGTTGGGTGTTACACCTGGCCACATTGAGAGCCTTTCGTGCAAAGAGCCTGACAATGACTTCCTCAATGCTTTTTGTTCAAGTTGATCTTTCTGTTCCCAGTGACGTACCCAGGAGCCAAGGAATCATACATGCTGACCATCGATATCCTGTAAGTTTAAAGCGTCACAGTCTTTATCATGAGTTGTATTATCTCGGGTGTGAATACTCTGATATTTGGGGACTCATCACGTACACAACAAAGTTTATATTTGTACACCCACCCTTGTGGTTGTACAGGAGTCAGAAATGGTTTGTCTGAAATGAGTATTTATCATGAATTGTATGATCTCCTGGAATCCCACCACCACAACAAAATACTACTAATAATAATTATATACAGCATATTTTCATAGTACCTTTCTCAAACCTAAGATCGCTTTACACAGAGTTAATCATTTATATAGAGAAATCATTTGTATCGATCCATCTTCAGGTACTTGTCAAAGGAGCGTGACTCCACCATGTCCATCCTGGACATTGGTATACTGACTGGATTTGTCGTGGATGAAACCGACCTCACTAAGGTAAGTGACCTGATGTAGCAACACAGAGAGAGATGGGTTGAATGTGTGTGTATGTGTGTGTGCGTGTGTGTGTGTGTGTGTGTTTGTGTTTGTGTTTGTGTGTGTGTGTGTGTGTGTGTGTGTGTGTGTGTGTGTGTTTGTGTGTGTGTGTGTGTGTGTGTGTGTGTGCGTGAATGTGTGTGTGTGTGACTGAAGTTTGCATGATTTTAGTGAGTGTGTGAGGGAGGGGAGGAAGTGAGAGAGGGCCAGAGGAAGACAGAGTGAGAGAAAAAAGTATTCTGTATTCTGTCCATCCACAGCTGTCCACAGGTGCCGACAGGTTCATCCAGAGATTTGAGATGGACAAGATGCTGTCCGAGAAGGGCTCCCTCATCCTTTACCTGGATCAGGTGTGTCATATCTATCTATCTATCTATCTATCTATCTATCTATCTGTATATCTATCTATCTATCTATCTATCTATCTATCTGTCTATCTATCTATCTATCTATCTATCTGTCTATCTATCTATATCGATCTATCTATTTGTCCGTCGGTCTGCCTTTCTGTCTGTCTGCCTATTTGCTCAGTGTGTTTCTCCACTCTTTCTCTTTCTCTCTCTCTCTCTCTCTTTCTCTCTCTCGCTCAGGTGTCTCGTACTACCACAGGTTCAGTAGCCTTCAGAATCCACAAGGTGATGGAGGTGGGGCTTCTGCAGCCGGCTGCTGTTACTGTGTATGAGTACCTCGATATGGGTGAGGGAACCCACACACACACACACACACACACACACACACACACACACACACACACACACATCCAAAGCCCTCATGCATCCCTATTCTTGTCCCCTTTGTAGAGAACCGCTGTGTGAAGTTCTACCACCCTGTGAAGAACGCTGGAGAGCTGAACAGACTCTGCCAAAAGGACCTCTGCCAGTGTGCCGAGGGTAACAAAAGCATGTTTTTCAAATGGTTAAATAATCTTTAGGCAGTTTTTACCATTCTTTAAATTGTTAAATCATCATTAGGAAGTTTAAACTGTTTTTTTAAACAGTTAAATCATTATTATGCAGTTTTATGTGTTTTGGCAACACTAGTTAACTGTGTACTATTTCAAGATATGTTTCCTTGCAGGCGTGTGTTTTTGTTTGTTGAGTTTGTTTAGTTTTGTTTGTTTAGTTTGCTTTTCATAGCATGCCACCTCTTTTTGTTCAGTATCCCCACTGAATCGGTTAAATATGCCATTCTATTGCGTCGTGATTCTATTCCTGTACAACTGAATCGGTTCAAAGATCCGTTTAGAACACTTTAGACTCTTTATCAACCGTCTCTGATCAGTTAAATATGCCATTCTATTGCGTCATGATTGTATTCCAGTACAACTGAAGTAGTGCTGCCGCGATTAGTCGACAGGCTACTAAGACTTTGGCAGTCATGTTTTAAACCCCGCTATGCACGCAAACTGTTAATGCCAGCAGCAAAGCTGCGTGCCTGCCTGCTTTCAGCGCAATTCATTATTAGGCAGAGCTGAGTGGGGGAGCTAAGCTAGTAGGTTACGCTAGTCCAGACTCTGACTAATATAGTATTGTGGAAATTTAAATAAATGAAGTGAAGAGTGTCTCACGTTGACAACGCAACGGCGTGTCATTACTGTAATTCATTCATACCAAAAAACGTCGCCGCCCGTGATATCAACAATCAAGGTGCGCGTCATTTCCCATGATCAATAAGTCACGAGGCATATTTTTTTAGAGTTCAAGCCAACTGATAAAGTGAGGTAACCTATGTGGTAAGACACACAAAGTGCCTTTAGCCTACTTGCTTTGAACATGCTGATGTTAGGCTCATTTGCAAAGTCCTCAACTCCTGTCGCCTTTCAAAGTCCAGCGTTTCTCAAACTATGGGCCGCGCGGACCAGCACCGGCCGTAACGTGGACACTGCTGGTCCGGAGCCAAATTATCCGGAGTGAAATTATGCTGCGCAATTGATCAAGGAACCGCGGACCGACAGAAAAAGAAAACAAACGTTTCTGCAATCAGTAGAAAATACTTGCTAATTTGGTGTCATCAAACATAGAGGCATACAATTAAATGGTGGTGAGCGTTCATTCAATGCGCGAGAGAAACTGAAACCACTTGATAACGTTGGTAGCAAAGCTCCAATTCAACCTATTGGAAGGCTATTATGAAACTACATTTAATAGAACAATGTGGATTCATGCAACTTCCATAAAAACAGAGCACATACTATAATACACTATCAAGAGTATTGTATAGTCAAATTTGAATAACGTGGCCAAAAGCTTGTGGCATAATTAAATATGTCAATATTCTTTCCATTTGCCTACCAGTGATAAGTATTTATCATGCAACCATGCATGCAATGGAACTATTGGAATTATATTTTACATTAGTAAAGCAGTCCTCTGATGTGCATGTTTTCACAAACTTTTTGTGAACAATGTTAGCACTTTAAACACTGGCTGTTGAAGTGCATGTATAATATAGCATAACAATAATAATTGTGATGTGATATAATGATAATTTGATGGGGGGTGGGTTCATGTAGGTGGGCCCTATGACCCCAAAGTATGCCATGACCGGGCCTCAGGTCAAAGAAGTTGTCTATGTCCATGGCAACACTGACATACAAATAAAGTCTATCAAAGGTCTGACATTAGATCTGAAGGTAGCATTTTAAATGGGTGTTTTTTTTAATACAGTTTTTGAACAGTTTACTTACAGTAATACAGCTTCTAATAAAAGTAGGGTGATATATATTTTACGTTTTCCCTTTAGTTGAGTTCAAAATAAAACGGACACAACAAAATAACAAACACTTGATTTTTAAAATAATTACTCGTTTAGATTAGTCGACTAATCGAAAAATTAGTCGAAAGATTAGTCGTTAGTGGCAGCACTAAACTGAAGAATGCAAGCTACAGAGAGACATTAGGACCAGGGCATCCTGCAAAACGTTCACGCTGCAGTGCTTTGTTCACATCCATTTAGGACATTCTATTTCAAAGTAAAGTAATGAAACGGATTTAGTTTCTGATGCTCGCCAGCATTGCATGCCGTTTAGACACAATGTAACATAATTATGTTCCAGAGGCCTGATGAGTGTACTGTAGAGGCCTGATGTATATAGAGGCCTGGTTGTGGTAATATAGTATTTCATACAGCAGGTGGCGCTAATGTGTTGTATGTGTGTTCCAGAGGCCTGATGAGTGTACTGTAGAGGCCTGATGAGTGTAGAGGCCTGGTTGTGGTAATATAGTATTTCATACAGCAGGTGGCGCTAATGTGTTGTATGTGTGTTCCAGAGGCCTGATGAGTGTAGAGGCCTGGTTGTGGTAATATAGTATTTCATACAGCAGGTGGCGCTAATGTGTTGCATGTGTGTTCCAGAGGGTTGCTGTGAGAAGAAGTCTGGGTCAGTCAAGGACACGGATCGTTCACAGTTGGCGTGTGGACCCGGCATGGACTACGGTACGCACACCTTCATCCCGTATCTCTTATCCCTTGTCAGTGTGTGTCTGGGTCACCGTGTGCGTTTGTCTGACATAAAAAGTGGTGCTGTGTGTTTGTAATGCAGAATTAATGTGACTTAATGCAATTGTCATTTATTTATTTCAGCAGGGACAGTGCACAATAGACTTTGTTCTAGCAAATATTGCTAATTTCCGCCCGTAGTCCTTGGGGAGGTGGGTGGAACAGTAAAATATTGACAAAGACAGATGAGGAAATGGAGTACCAATTACACCAGGTCATAAAATCTTACAAACGTTAGGACTCAACCCCCCCCCCCCCCACACACACACACACACACACACGTACACACACACAGACAGACAGACAGACAGACAGACAGATAGACAGACAGACAACAGACACACACACACACACACACACACACACACAGCAATTCATAAATCTAAGAAAGTTTGCTTTGTTAACAATCAACGCTTGAGAAGTACATTTGTGCATGACATCAGCTCTGTATGGAGACTATTCCACTGATTTATAGCCTTGTGTCCTCCAACATGTTTTTGAGTTTTACAATCTCCCCTTATGGTTGACTGACTTACCTGTGTTGTTCTTGTTTTTGAAGCAGAGTGTATTTTGTTTTATGTGTGTGTGTGTGTGTGTGTGTGTGTGTGTAGGCTATGTGAGAGAGGGGGGGGGGGGGGGGGGGGGGGGGGGGTTCAGCAAGAGAGGCTGTGTGTGTCTTAAATATGAAGAATGCTTTACATGACATACAATTGATTGACTTCAAATGGGCAATAATGGCTGATACTTTTCTCCTTTTCAGTGTACAAAGTCAGTGTGGAGAAGATGGACCTGACCCACCACACAGATGTCTACCACATGAAGGTCAACCAGGTCGTCAAGGAAGGTATGATGAACTAACAATAATTAAAGGTGCTTTATGTAAGAATTAGTTTTTTTTTTCACTATTTAAAATAGGCATTGCAGTCTAAATCAAAACATGTGAGAGTTTTAAATTGGCTAATCTGGCAATCCAAAAGGTTGAAATATTACTAGCTGTGTGATGCAGGCCAAAACACAAACTCAAAACATAAACAGTATTTGCAGGCTGCAAATGACGTTTAAACTGTGAATATCCTGGCTGTATCATTGTTGTCAGTAAAACCAGTATTTGAAAATAACATGTTTTTTAATCTCTAATGGCATATTCTGGTCATTTTATGATTTATTACAATAAATGTATTGCATATACAGTAGCACCTTTTTATTCTTTAACGAGAGTACAGTATTATGTCTATATCTGTGAACTATGTTTTGTTGTGATTACGGTGGTATTGAGCTGATATGTTGTACACAATATGGCATGGTGATGACACAGATAGGAGTCACAGAAATATCATTCTACCTCGACTGGTTACTTATGGTCATAGATATTGTGTAGTGCTCATAGATATTGTGTTACATTAGCCTCTTGATGCTAATAACTTCTGACTGACTGCAACACACTTACAATGTTGACTACCCCCCCACCCCTCTCTCTCTACCCCTCCCTCTCTCTACCCCTCCCTCCCTCCCTCCCTCTCTCTCTCTCTACCCCTCCCTCCCTCCCTCCCTCCCTCTCTCCCTCTCAGTGTCCCCTCCCTGTGAGAATGTGTGATAATGGTTGAGTAAAGGAGTTCTAACCATGTATCCTCTCTCTCTCTCTCTCTCTGTCCCCTCCCCAGGTACTGACTTTGGTGTGGAGGGTCACACGCGTGAGTTCATTGCCCATCCTAACTGCAGGTCCAAGGTGGCACTGCAGCAGGGGAAGAGCTACCTGATCATGGGCCACAGGGATGACGTGGTGCAGGTCGGGAGTAGGTGAGTGAGTGAGTGAGTGAGTGCAGGTCCGCAGTAGGTGAGTGATTGAGTGAGTGAGTGAGTGAGTGAGTGAGTAGGTGAGTGAGTGAGCAGTTGAGTGAGTGAGTGAGTGAGTGAGTGAGTAGGTGAGTGAGTGAGTGAGTGAGTGAGTGAGTGAGTAGGTGAGTGAGTGAGTGAGTGAGTGAGTGAGTAGGTGAGTGAGTGAGTGAGTGAGTGAGTGAGTAGGTGAGTGAGTGAGTGAGTGAGTGAGTGAGTGAGCAGTTGAGTGAGTGAGTGAGTGAGTGGGTGAGTGAGTGAGTGAGTGAGTAGGTGAGTGAGTGAGTGAGTGAGTGAGTGAGTGAGTGAGCAGTTGAGTGAGTAGGTGAGTGAGTGAGTGAGTGAGTGAGTAGGTGAGTGAGTGAGTGAGTGAGTGAGTGAGTGAGTGAGCAGTTGAGTGAGTGAGTGAGTGAGTGAGTGAGTAAATAGGTGAGTGAGTAGGTGAGTGAGTGAGTAAGTGAGTGAGTGAGTAAGTAGGTAAGTGAGAGAGTGAGTGAGTGAGTGAGGTCGGCAGTAGACGAGTGAGTGAGTGAGTGCAGGTCAGCAGTAGGTGAGTGAGTGAGTCGTTTCTCTAGACCAGCAGAGGGCACTAAAGATAGTGTCAAGCAGGTTGGATGCTCATACCTGTGTTTCTCTCTCTCCCCCTGTGTGTGTATGTGTGTGTGTGTGTGTGGTGTGTGTGTGTGTGTGTGTGTGTTTGTGTGTGTGTGTTTCTACAGTTTTAAGTACCTGCTAGGCCACGCCACCTGGTTGGAATACTGGCCAACTCGAGAAGAGGCCCAGACTCCAGAACACGTAGACACGTTTGTAGCCATTGAAGGCCTGTCACATGACCTCAGCACCTTAGGGTGCTCCATGTGAACACTGTTTTCTAAAATACACATATCCCATATACACAATTTCATTCATTTCTTTTGCCACATACCCAGCACTGTAAATGAGATATCCAGCTGTTATGAGATGCAATTATTTTGTCCTGATAAAATGGGGACACCATTTTGAGTTTGAATAAACACAAGTTTTGCTCATTCATGATCTTTTGCATTGCATCAGATTCAGTTGCAGAAAACATAGCATACCCCTTACTAGCTGGGAAGGAATATGTGAAAAATCATGAAGATTGGGCACTTCTGGACAAGTTTTTGATTTTTGGCAGGGTGTTCAAGTTGAGGTGGCCCCCCTAGTGGCAGTTATCCATAAAATCCAAAATGGCCCCCGCCGAAAAGAGAAAAGGTTATATCTCAGCTTCCTTTAGTCTTAAATTGTTGTATAATGTATTTTCTCTACTTTGTTTGATACAAGGAATCCAATTTTGATCTGTTCTTCTTATTTTAAGTCCATTTAAATCTAGTATCATAGTCATATTTAGCTCATAAGGGACCGTTCGTTATTTATAAACGGGGTCACCGGAGGGATTTTGAATGCTTCAATCAAAAGTTGCATGACCCTCCCCTGCCTGCAAGAAAATTTTCAACGACCCTCCAGCAGTCTTTTCAAAAAAGACATGACCCTCTCCGGCCAATTGTCAATACTTTCTGCCCACGTCATAGAGCGCTATGAAAAGTTGAACACATCGACTTAAGCAATCGTTCTAAACTCACCCTCGGCTTTCTGATCTTACACATCACACTTCACCAAGATGGTGGCCATTTCAGTAGATTTACTCACTAACATTGTTGTGGAAACACAATAAGCATGGAAACTAAATGCACACTTCCTGCAACTGCATTAGCCTACTTGAAATAAGTTACTCCTCTAGTAAGTATTCACATGAAATAAAACAATAAAACATTGAGACCATTCAACAAAGCACACTGGGTAATAACAAATTCAACACATGAACTTGTTGCTATGGACTCGTCTCTAGGCTTCCTCAGTCATTGTAAAGCTGCCGAAGCTGAACATTATCCAACTCAATTTCTCAGACGAGCGTCAATTTGGGAGCTTGCTACACTCCTTCCTTCTCAAATGACTTGAAAAGGCCGTTTGCACAATTTCACAAATAATCACAGGGACCGAAAAATACCTAACATGCCAACTTTTTCTGGGTTTAGGCATATCACTTTAACTTTTCCCCGCTGTCTTGCCGTTTTAATATTTTCCCGTAGAATATCCCATATTACTGTAATGGGCAATTCCACGGAAAATGGACTTTTTGTCACATCCATAACGCCAGTGAAATGCCTTGCCATTTGTATGATGTGAATGATAACATAAATTTTTTGTGCATTTTTTCTCATGTACATTCTTCAGCCAAAAATAGCAAATGCTCAAATTTCATGTAATCATTCACATCATACCATACAATCACATTTTATTGGCGTTATGTTACAAATGTTAATGGATGTTACAAAAAACTTAATTTTCCATGGAATTGCCCTAATACTCTCATAACATTTAGTCCTGCATTCTGGCCTGTCTCTGTGTTGTCCTGTTGTTACCCCTTGCCCTTCCAGAGAAACGGATGTATTCAAATCATTGTTTTGCTTGCTTGAATGCGAACTCAGAGTGATGTTAACCTACAGTAGGCCTATTTAAGTTAACAACGTGGTTGTCGTGAGCACGATTCATTGGCGCTTGCAGTGTTCGGCCGTAGGCTAGGCTATGTCTACATGCGCACCTGCCAATAAGAGCCAAAGAAATCCCACTGTATATTCACTCCAAGTTGGCCTACCATAACTTACCAACTCTAGCCTACACTGTAGACCATGAACTGGCTATTTATATGACCAATGTATTTGTATTCTGTATTCTGTATTCTGCTTTATGAAGCAGAATTACGCACTGCTACTTGGAACGTATCACATTTTTGTTGGCAGGAGAGAGAATGACAGCGATTAACAAATTGCACTTGTTGCTGGTTACCAATAAATAGGGCCTAGGCTACTATATATTTTTTTGCAAACAACAAAAACAGAAAGGATGGAGACAGCAAAGCTAGAGATGGGCAGGAACAAGGTCAAATGGTAGAAAATGCTTGTCAAAACGTTAGGAGCTGGATGTGTGGATGAATGAAGCACAAGTATGCTTTATAAGCATGCACACTGTTTAAAGTTAGGCTAGGCTACACGGTAAACTACAAGTAAACCAAAGTTAGCTTTTTTTAGGGCTGGATATAAAGTTGACCAATGGCTGTTAGGCGTGAATAAAGTGGGATACTTTGTTAACTTTGTTATAACCCTTCCAACGTTAATGGGGACGGATGTTGACATTTTCCGTATTTTGCGTGAGAAACCCGTATATTCATTGTTCAATGTTGACAGAGCTATAATGAAGTAGAGCGTTATATGGCGACAGAAATCAACAATCAAACAAGCCACTTTGATTTTTTGCTGTTTAAATTAATACAAAAGATGGGTGACCCCCCCTCCTAGACAAAAAAAAGTTAGGTGACCCTCCCCTCAACAAAGAATAAAAAGACATGACCCTCCCCTATTTTCCTCCGGTGACCCCGTTTATAAATAACGAACGGTCCCTAAACTGTCAGTATCTCTGAAAATATCTGAAAAAGTCACATTGAAATATTACTCAGGTCCCTAGACCCATATTTTACCTCCAAGGTATGCTTTGCGTTGATTGGACAGGTCATTATCACTATAGTGTCAAAAATCACATGACCAAAAGGACCATTGTTGAGGCCTTAAATAAACACAAATTCAGAATTATGCCACAGTGAAAAGTTACAGTATAGGCTTTTCACCATGTTAAGGATCAATATTATATTTTAGTCAAATAACACAAAAAACAATTCATACTTAAACCATAGACTTTCTAATGAGGAGACACAGCACTCAAAAATCCTCCATAGAAATGCATTAGCTTAGTTTGTAACGTCAATATGGCAGTTGTCTACGCAAATCACACCCCTTCCGCGGCAAAATGTTGACGTGAATGCATTGAACCAATCATGTCCTGTGTTGTGAATACATTGAGCCAATAATGTGGTGTGTTGTGAAGACATCGTGCCAATCATTTGTTGTGATCTCACCGCTGGAGCAAGATTGGTGTTGTGAAGCCTTGCACACACGCATTTCTGCCGAAATGGATGCCCGATAAGTGCCGAAAAGGCGTTGCAATATGGCCGCCGAGTGGAGGGACTTGCCTAAAAGGACTTTGCTTAAACATCATGTATTTATTAAAAGATTTTTGGTTTCACTCTTCATCATTATTAGTACAGCCTCCCTCACACTTGCACAATGTAGTACAGCAAAGTCCAGCTCGGTGGCACTTACAGTTGCCCATACAGGCAACCACACAGCCACAGTTGAGGAGGAGTGAGCATCACTTGCTGGCATCTTCCAGATCTGTCCAATATGGCACCCAGACTTTGGTTCTGTCATTCCATTCCCAACCCTGCTCACTGGGGTCTGGAATCTCTGGAGTTTTGGAGAGGGACTGCTTCCAGACAAAAGCTGCAGTGTGCAGGGCACGCTTTCCATGCTGGAATAAGGCATGATGGGTCGGGGGGATTGAATCCAGGGACTTGAGGCCATGAGTGAAAAGAAGCTTCCGGGTTTCATTGACTGACTCGACACCGCAGTTCTTACTATACATGAGTACAGTCCAGCATTTGAGAACCTGCATGTGCACTGATTCCAGTGTATGGCTGGTTGGGTCTTGGTGGTCAGAATGAGGGTGTCGGTGACTTCTGGGTAAGCTGCCCACACTCAATCACACTCAAGGTGGGTTTGACATTGACATTTGACTTCATCATTGAGTCCATACAAATGTTCAAACCAAATTTGAAGCATGTAGCCTATGTCAAGCAGTTCTGAAGTTGTGGCACAAGCACGAAAGCTGGCCTTTGGAAAATGTAGTTCAGAGAAAGCCTAATTTTATGCAATGCAATAGGCTACCTGCAAAACGGGGCTTTCAGTTGGTGTTGATGACTGCCCATTATGCACCCAGACAACAATTAGTCATTGAATCTATGTTAAATCAACATTAGGCTACTTTGTCAACGTTAAAATCCTTGAATCAACGTTGCACTGCAACATTGATACTGCATCACTTTTGCACCCTTCATTAATATTGAAGCAACATTGAAATTCTAACTACAGAACAATGGGATTTCAATGGTATTTCCACTAAAATGAATATTGAAGCAATGTTGAGTACAACATTTAGTACAACCAAACTAAAGATCAGGGAAGGTAAGGGATAATGGACGACACGGTGGTCTGTTCACAGAAGTTAATGCACAGTCGAGGTTGTAAAACGGCCCCGACGCGAAGTGGAGGGCCGTTTAAACCTCGTAGTGCATTCATTTCTGTGAACAGACCACCATGGAGTCCATTATCCCGCTTATTCCACTGTTGCCACTTGCGTTGTGTTCATTTCCTGTTACAGTTGAAACGTTTTAATCGCTAAAACTGTCTTGTTTGTAGAACTAATTTCTACCGACACATATCAACTAATTTCTCAACTTGCAGGACAAACTGCCGTTACTAGTTCTAAATGGATGGTTGCTACGGCCAAAGGCCAGTCGTTAGTTCTATCTCTCCCGTTGTCAAGCGGGCGTATCCCAAGATTCTGATGAACTCTAGCTTTGAAACAACGCTATTTTACCTAGCCTGCTGTCATCCATCTAGCTAAAAGCCATCTCCGTCATATGCTACAATGTTACTATGTTCTGAACGTCTGCATTTTACAGCTCAGATGCAACGTGACAGTTCATTTAAACTTCACAATGAGTTGCGAATTAATATACAAGTGTGATACGGCCAACAAAATGGATCTACTTCATAGGTGTGCAAATAACATACGGTTAATGGTCGTTCTAAATTACGTAGGACAATGGGAAATTCAACCAAGCAGTGGAATAATTGATATTAAACCTCAGTAAACCACTATTAGCCTAATCTGGCAAAATATTGGGAAATTCATTGATACAAAATGTTTTTCAACTGATTATGATACCTTTAGATGTACTTAATAACATATTAAAAATCTAGTAAAATCTGACCCCATTAAAGGGGTCATTTTCAAGATGGCGTCCAAGATGGCCACCAAAAGCTAATTTTGGCTATATCTGAAGCATTATTCAGCCTAGGAAAGTGTTTTCCATGTTAAATCAGATTTAGCGGTCACTGAATCATATATGTCACAGTAAAGTATCAGTTCATCATTTTCAAAGACTTATAAGGCTTAAAAGAAGCCAGGGCGACCGCTTGGTCATCAGTACTCATTCTGCTTGACTTAACGGCTGCCTTTGATACGGTTAATCACCCCATCCTTCTCTCTATACTTGCTAACATGGGAATCTCCGGTTCTGCTCTCTCCTGGTTTGAATCCTACCTCACAGGACGCTCGTATAATGTATCATGGCTTGGTCAGCTATCTGCACCTCACCATCTCACCACAAGGGGTCCCCCAGGGCTCAGTGCTGGGCCCCCTTCTCTTTGCTATCTACACCACCTCCTTGGGACAGATTATCCGTTCGCATGGCTTCTCATACCACTGCTATGCAGACGACACACAGCTCTATCTGTCCTTTCCACCTGATGACCCCTCGGTTTCAGCACGGATCTCGGATTGCCTCTCAGACATAGCTACATGGATGAAGGCACACCACCACCAGCTGAACCTCTCAAAGACTGAACTGCTGGTCCTCCCAGCTAAACCTACCATACACCACGTCATCAACATCAAATTTGACTCCCTGTCTGTTTCACCTACCAGGACTGCAAGAAATCTAGGAGTTGTTCTCGACAACCAACTAAACTTCTCAGATCATGTTGCCTCAGTTGCCCGGTCATGCCATTTCGCACTCTACAACATACGGAAAATCAGGACTTACTTGACTCAAGATGCTACCCAACTTCTGGTTCAGGCAATAGTCATCTCACGATTCGACTACTGCAACGCCCTCCTGACAGGTCTCCCAGCCTGCGCAGTGAAACCACTTCAGATGATCCAGAACGCGGCAGCGCGCCTGGTCTACAACCAACCCAAAAGGGCACATGTTACCCCGCTGCTCATCCAGCTACACTGGCTACCTATGGCGGCCCGCATCAAATTCAAGGCTCTAACGCTTGCCTACAAAGTAGTCTCCGGTTCTGCTCCCACCTACTTGAATGCCCTCATACAGACATACGCTACCTCCAGACCGCTGCGCTCCTCAGACGAACGACGTCTAGCTCTACCACCGGTACGCTCAAGCCAATCCAAAATTTTTCTCATCTGTTGTTCCTCGTTGGTGGAACACACTGCCAGTTCCTACAAGGGCAGGGACATCCCTCTCCATTTTCAAAAAACTCCTGAAGACCCAGCTCTTTAGAGAACATCCTGATCCTAGCACTCACCAGCCGTCTTAAACTGACACGTAACTGTTAAAAACAGCACTCACTGATGCACTTATTCTTACTGTACTCTAATGTTTTTTAAATTGTCCTAAAATTGTTAAGAATTGCTCTAAAACTTAAACTGTTTACCATGTTGTTAGTCGCTTTGGCTAAAAATGCGTCAGCCAAATGTAATGTAATGTAATGTAATGTAATTTTCCAGATGGCGTCCAAGATGGCCACCAGAGCTAATTTTGGCTATATCTGACGCATCATTCAGCCTAGGAAAGTGTTTTTCGTGTTTAATCAGATTTACAGGTCACTGATTCATTATGTCACACAATCCTTAATTAAATCATGCCACCCTAAAAAGATGGTTGTGGTGTAACAAGAGGTCATGAATTAAATTGAATCTATTGAATTGTAATTAGTCCCTCCTTTTCCACAACTTTCCAACCATGCTGCCAATTCAGTCTACTTAAAGCAGTGGTCCCCAAACTACGGCCCGCGGGCCGGATACGGCCCGCCACCTCATTTTAGGTGGCCCCCCAAAACATGTCCGTGGTATATAGGATCCGGCCCGCACGGGAGTACCACGACATCGTCAAACTATAAGCTCCGTAATTTCCCCCATTCATTCTCTATGGCGGGTCTTAACAGTAAACATGTAATACTCTTTTTGTCCACTGGTGGTTGTTTTGGCGCTGTTTCGCGTTTGCCATCGAAAACGGAATGAAATGTAGGCCTACCTGCAAACAATGTAAGAGGCCTCTGCTGACTGCATCAGTGCTCAAAGTATTCTAAAAATGTATCAATTAATTGTTAATAACTAACTAACTTCTATTCAAGTCATAATTCTGGAACTTTCTGGTATAATTATTTATATTTTTTACTCACTCGTTCAAATGTTCATACAGAGTTCACAAAGTTCTCATCAGGTGAGTGAAAGTTAGAATGGTGGTAATTTCAGATGTTTCTGCCACCACTTCATAAAACTCATAGTTTGAGAACTTTAAATTATTTGTAGGATATTGCTTGTTCACAACAGCTGTGTAGCCTATGCAAAGTTCAGAGTTCAAAATATACTTTTGGGACTCCCTGCTTATAGTTTTGAGAATGCTATTATTATTATTTCATTTGAGCTACATTTTACACTGATATGGCATGATGGCAATATAAACACAGATAACAATGGTATTAAATTGCAATAGCCTAAAGATTAAATGTAATGAAATATTAAACTAAGTTAGACTGCCTTTGTTCACAGCGCTAAGCTATTTATGGTTACTGATATACTCCGAGTCTCTGGCCCTCTCTTAGAGCCAGGCATAGTGAGCTGGCCCTCCGAAGAAAAAGTTTGGGGACCACTGACTTAAAGCATAGAGAACGATAGACATCATTTCATTCTACTTTTTTCCCACAACTTTCTGTCAGTTCAGTCACATACATACAACAGACTATTAGGGCCACACATGAAGAAAACAAATATTTTTGCCATGATGAGAAGCCAAACCCAACATGTCGTTTAAAGTTGACATGTTAACATTAAACACAACATTTTGAGAATAAAGTTGAAATATCATGTCAACTTTAATCTCTAGGATCTTTGGTGTCAGCAAAAGACAGAATTCCAGAAGAGGAGATTTTTTCCTTTTCCTTTCCATCAGACAACAGAGGTGATTGGTGAATTAAGATACCAAGTGATGGCTGTACTTTTTGGTGGGAAGTCCACAGACTCTCTTACAACATTACGACACAACACCCCGAGTAGGAAGGTTGTCCTTGTGTCATTATTTGTGACTCCAGAACGTCTCCCTCCAACTGAATCTGCTAGTAAGCTTCACAGCTTTTGAAAGTTATCAACTGTAACTGTGTGCATTTCTGCAAGACACTCTTCTGTTAATGTAGATACAGATTACGCTTCACTGCTGCCTGTGGAACATGTCAAAATGAACAATGTGACAATCTGCACAACTTCCTTTCAGAGGATTTGAGGATGATGGATGATGATGAGTAATTATTTTTGATATACTAATAAATATAGTTTAATATTAAGTTTAATTAGCTCCCCCCTTATGATAGATGCCAGCATGTATTTGATGCACATGTAGAAAGGATTGTGTTAGGTTACTTTTAATACAAAAATGTAAATGTTGAAAGGGGACTATTATTTTGGAAATAGTAATTGTGAAAGCAGACTTTTATTTTGAAGGGGAGTTGTGTACGGGGTGGAATGGTCTATATGTTGTGTTGATTGCAGTTCCTCGAGTAAAGTCGGTTTATTGTAGCCTGGCGTGAAGTTTACTGTGTCCCTCACTGAGACTGGAGAACGGTCAGAGAAACATACACCAATAAATAAGTGGCAGCCTACTGCAGGGGTGTCAAACTCAAATTCACAGGGGGCTAAAATTAAGAACTGGGAGTATGTCGCGGGCCAAGCTCAACATTTATTGAATAACCGATGTTTTTATTGAATTAAAACTGTATACACACAAGAAAAAATAGAATGCAGGCATTTCTGAATATAGAAAATAGAAAAAATATATTGAATATCTGAATGCCAGAAGGGATTTTAACATCTAATCCTGTGTATTAATGTAATGCTGAAGCTAGCGTAGGCTAGTGACTGCTGTGAATATTTATAGCTATGGTAAGGAAAGATTTGGAACTATTGAGAGAAGGACAAAACGGCTACATGAGGTAGTTAAATCTAGGCGCCAGCAGGAGATAGATAAACTTATCAAGGAGAGGAGGCAGCTTAAGAAGCAGTGGAGAAAAGCTACAGATGATGAGAAGGAAGGTATTGACTGTCTACAGGCAGATGTGAGGGAGCGGTTAGTAGTGCTAAGAAGAGCTGAAAATATTAGGAAAAATAGGAAGAAGAAATCACGAGCCCGACTAGCATTCAATAAAGACCCATTTAAGTTTGTTAAGTCTTTATTCGTAATGCAGAAGAGTGGTAGTCTTTTGGAACCTAAGCAGAAGCTTGAGGAGTATTTAGAGGGAGTACACAAAGATAGGGAGAGGTTCAGGGAGATGGTACTTCCTGCTGATATCCCACCTATTGGTGAATTAAGTAGCCAATGCGACGATAGTCCACCAAGGTGGAAAGAGGTGCAAGAAGTAATAAAACGTGCAAGGGCCTCTTCAGCCCCGGGACCTAATGGAGTGCCCTACCGGTTGTATAAGAGTGCACCAGATGTTTTAAGATTTTTATGGCAATTAATGAAGATAGTTTGGAAAAAGCAGAGTATTCCCAAGGCTTGGCGGAGGGCTGGGGGAATATTTATTCCCAAAGAAAAGGACGCAGTGGAGATTAATCAATTTAGGCCAATTAGTCTACTGAATGTTGAAGGGAAGGTTTTCTTCAGTGTGGTGGCACGGAGACTGACAAATTATCTTGAAAGGAATAAACTAATTGATACCACGGTGCAAAAAGCTGGAATTCCTGGCTTCTCCGGGTGCTTAGAGCATACCAGCATGATTTGGCACCAAATTCAATTAGCAAAGCGTGAGAAGAGAGACCTGCACGTTGTGTTCTTGGATTTGGCTAATGCTTTTGGGTCTGTGCCGCATAGTCTGTTGTGGGAGGCCTTTGATTATTTCAGAATCCCAGGTAGCATTAAAAGCCTAGTAAAAGCATACTTTCTGGATATTCAGTTATGTTTTACTACAGCTGATTACACCACAGGTTGGCAACAACTTGAGATAGGAATCATGGCCGGATGTACCATCTCCCCACTTGCTTTTACAATGGCAATGGAGGTCATTATTAGGGCCTCAAAATGGGTAGTGGGCGGGGAGAAGTTGCAGGGAGGGCCACGCCTCCCCCCGATTCGGGCTTTCATGGACGACATGACAACCTTGACGACAACCGTTCCATGCACCAACAGGTTGCTGGGTAAGTTAAATAGTAATCTGCAATGGGCCAGAATGAAGGTGAAACCAAGTAAGTCTAGGAGTCTCTCAATTATTAAAGGGAAGGTAACAGATAAGAAGTCTGCTATAAATAAGGAGGTGATTCCCACAGTTCTGGAGAAACCAGTGAAGAGTCTGGGAAGGTGGTATGATGCAAGCCTTAGTGATAAATCACAGGTTGAAGACTTGAGACAGGTCACTAGGCAAGGTATTGCAAAAATTGACAAGTCGGGGCTGCCAGGTAAGCTCAAGCTGTGGTGTTTGCAGTTTGGTTTGTTGCCTCGGCTAATGTGGCCATTGACAGTTTATGAAGTTCCTCTGTCAAAGGTAGAGAGGTTGGAAAAAATGATCAACTCCTTTGTCAGAAAATGGCTCGGAGTCCCACGCTGCTTAAGCAGTGTAGCCTTGTATGGGAAGGGTATTGTAGAGTTGCCAATATCTAGTCTGACAGAGGAATTTAAGTGTTCTAAGGCTAGATTGGAATTGACTCTTACTCAGTCCAAGGACCCAGTGGTGAGGAAAGTTGCACCCACAGTTAATGCAGGGAGGAAGTGGAACCCAGAGCAGGCAGTTAAGCAAGCTCAATCAGCATTGAAGCATAGAGATATAATGGGCCATGTGCAGCACGGGCGGGGGGGTCTAGGGGTGGGTGCAAGTAAACCCTTGTGGAGTAAGGCTTCTGCAGGAGAAAAGAGGAAAATGGTAGTGGAGGAAATGCATAGCCAGGAGGAGGCTGTAAGATGTACTAAGGCAGTGTCGCAGGCAAAACAAGGGCAGTGGGTGAACTGGGAAGGGGTGGAAAAAAGACGGATTAAATGGAAAGATCTATGGGGCATGGAAGCTGGTAAGATCAGATTTATGTTAGGTGCTACATATGATGTGCTCCCATCTCCCAAGAATTTAAGTCAATGGTTTGGTGAGGATGATAAATGCATACTTTGCTCGTGTGTGGGCAGTCTCCACCATATCCTATAAGGATGCAAGGTAAGTCTCACCCAGGGGCGGTATACGTGGCGTCATAACCAGGTATTGAAATGTGTGGCAGCGGCAATAGAGGATAAAAGAAGAGAAGTCAATTCATTAGCAGCTAGTAAAGGGGTAAGGCAAATTAACTTTGTACGTCGGGGGATAAACCTTGTTCCGCGAAGGCCAGGTGTAAAACCGGCCAGTTGAAAAATGGGGCGGGCTGGGAAATGAAGGTTGATCTTGGCCAGCAGATGGTGGTACCTCCACATATAGTGAGTACTAAGCTACGTCCCGACGTAATTCTATGGTCGGATTCAGAGAAGATAGTTTACTTCATTGAACTCACTGTTCCTTGGGAAGACAGAGTGGAAGTGGCCAATGAGCTGAAGAGAGCTAAATATACTGAAATAGCAGAGGAGGCAGCTAAGCAAGGTTGGTGTGCACGATTAAGGCCTATTGAAATCGGTGCACGTGGGTTTGTGGCCAGATCTGCTATTGGCTTGCTGTCTGAATTGGGCATTTGTGGTCGAAGTCTAAGGCAGGTGGTTAGTAACATGTCTTTAGCAGCAGAACGGGCAAGCGAATGGTTGTGGGTAAGGAGAAGTTACCCTTCCTGGGGCGCAAGCTAAGGTAAGCTAACTGGCTCATTTGTTTTGGTTGTGGGTAAGGAGAAGTTACCCTTCCTGGGGCGCAAGCTAAGGTAAGCTAACTGGCTCATTTGTTTTGTGTTTGTGATGGACTGTTCCTAGGTTGATGGTACTTGGCTAAGGTTCTTTATGGTTTATGGTTCAGTCCACATCAACGGGACGGACCGACCTAGCCAACTTAGACCATGCCTAGGTTGGTTAAGGGTATTTGGATGCTTGTTGTGGTAATATGGGGCAGCATGGGGCGTAAGCTAACTGCTAACTGCTGGCTAATTTGTTTTGTGTTTGGGATGGGACCTAAGCTAACGGGCTAAGCTAACTGGCTAATTTGTTTTGTGTTTGTGATGGGCTGTGCCTAGGGTGATGGTTGGTTGGCCAAGGTTTTTATGGTTATGGTTCAGTCCACATCAACGGGACGGACCAACCTAGCCAACCTTGACCATGCCTGGGCTGGTTAAGAGTATTTTGGGTATTGGATATTTCAATGTGGTAATATGGTGGCAGCATGGAGGGGAGTGTCTCCAGGACGCTGGTTTCACTGTTAAGCCTTCATGAGGAGTCGTGGGCCTAACTTAACGAAACATCGGTGAATGAGGGTGCCCACTTGATAACCCCAATGACATGCCACATACTATATAGGCTACTGCTGTTGGATAGGCCATTTGTATTGTGCTTGTGACCATTTGTTGGCGGATTTGTGGGTAGTGTGCTTTTTAAATTTAAACTTGAGCAGGGGCTTCTGAATGTGTTTTTACCTTGGATTTTGGCACAAGGGATTTTAACATCTAATCCTGTGTATTAATGTAATGAATAGAAAAAAATATATTGGCCTATTTTTGCAGGTGAACTATAAAAATTGTAAATAACATTTAACAATTATCAAAATTGTAATTGTAACTATTAACAGTTCATGACAGTTCATTAACAGTTAATGGTCTTTTTTTCTGGGCACACGATATTGCACACTTTCACCATGCAACTTTTAACAAACTCTCCCTCTGAGAATGGCAGTGCTGTTTGCGCGATATCCTGTGTAACAGTAAAACTCGCTTTTACAGCAGCATCACTTTGTAACTTGGCTTGGGTAAACATAGTCTGCCTTGAAAGCAGACTTGCTTTCAATTCTCCCACCTTCTGTAGCTTAAGCTTCGCATCCAGATCTTTGTATTTGTCTACATGTTTAGTTTCGTAGTGCCGTTTTATGTTGTACTCTTTAGTGACAGCTACGTGAATCCACATACCAAGCAAACGGGTTTGTCCTTGAATGATATGAACATATAATCGTTTTTCCCACCTATCTTGAAAGCTCCGATTATCAATCTTTCCAGGGGCGTGCAGAGACCTTTGAAGGGGCAGGGGCTCAAATTTAAAAAAAGGGCACATGGAACAAAATTTTCAGAAAACGTGTTAACTTTATTTAAAACTTAATTTAAATATAGGTCTTTTCAGTTTTCATTAGGCTATTGTCTACACAGAGATCATAGGCTATAAGGCTACATCTTATTGATTAAATTCAAAGCTAATTTTAATAGCCTAGAAATCTAGACGCACCCTAGCGGCAGCAAATATGTTATTGCCTAGTCTGGCTTGTCAGGCTATAATTTTAATGTTTATCACAGTGAACTACCACCATTAGCAAGCTGGTGTCGCAGATTCACGTGCTGTGCGTGTGGCCACTGAGTGAAATGACGCGTAATGTAGCCTACTGTAAACAGAGAACGACGTGTGGAGTTGGGTTAGTTAAACAACTACAGTAGCCTATGTCGTCGGCTTATGACGATTTAGAAAAGGTTTGCCTACTCTGTTTTATGAACTAGGTCTACTAACCTAAGCTACTATAACATAGTAACCTAAACAGAATATGAACGTTCAGCCTTAGATTTTCGAAGCTGCCAGGTAATTGAAATGGATGGACCATGACATGGTTAAAACGGGTTTGATAGCGTACTTTATTAAACATGAAACAACTTTAAACATTTTATTTTCTATCTCTAAGCTGAATACTATTGCATGTTCAGATAGGCTAACTGCCAAGTGACCTTACCGTGCTGTCAAACGTCTCCTGCAGCACTGTGCCTGCGTGCACCTTCTGAGAGTTCACTGAATGCATGTATGTATGACGTCACGGATTGGTGGCCGCAAGGCATTTCAATTAACACAGAAAATTGTTATTTTTGTAAATTTCTAATTTCACAAACTATTAATGAGACATTTTAGCGAATATTCACGTTGGAACTAGCGGAAGTATTACACATTTTAAAAAGTAAAAAACGGGCACTTGGACATCAAAGGGGCAAAAGGGCAGGTGCTAGAGCCCCTGTAGCCCCCCTTCTCTGCACGTGCCTGAATCTTTCTCTTCGCCATTTTCGTTGATAGTTTGTCTGGTTCCATGGATACGTGTTTTGTTTATGAACAGAGAAGGCGGCATTAACGATGCAACGCATTTTGGGATTTGGGAAAGTGTTATCGGTGTATCGATACACTACAGTATGTAGCAACTTGATGGGCTGCGTTGCCCTGGGCTGCGCTCATGCGCTGAATAAGAATAGTGTGCTGGGCCAGCTCTAACGCGGATGTGCTGAAGAGAATACTGTCGGGCCAGCTCAGATATGGATGCGCTATAAACTACGTGGCGGGCCACTTCTAATACAGATTGAATAATGACCTCGCGGGCCACAAATAAGCAGCCCGCGCCTGAGTTCGACATCCCTGGCCTACTGTCATGCAGTTAATGGAATACTGTGCAGAGTTGGGCCAATTTGGTGTGAACACACACACACGGGCAATTCTCTCTCGAGTAGCCTGATGATACGCACAGTGCGTACTTGGGTACGGCCGTGGTTTTGGCGCGCCTTACTGAAAACGTCTGGCTGCCACTCTCTCTTTTTTCGAGCTCCGCTTTCATATTTCCTAATTGTCTCATGCGAAGCCATTGTTGTCTGTGATAGCATGCATTGATAAGGGGAAAGACAGGTGATGATAAGACATTTGTTTTCTTTTTTAAATGTCCCGCGCCGGGGCCCCGTAGTGGCCAGGGCCCGGGGCAGCAGCCCCTTTGCCCAATGCCCAAACGCGGCCCTGAAGTCGCGCAGGGATGTGGATGTCTCAGTCCTGCAGGCTGTAGCCAGAGCTCTCTCAACTCCGCTGCCATGTGTGTACATAATAAACAAACGTCCCCTTGATGTCCCCGGTATAACGTTATTGTTGGGCCCACACAAGGACGTCCTTAGGACGTCTTTGAAATGACCAAATGCGAATGTCATCCGAGGGACCTAACAGTGATGTCCCCAGAAAGTCCTGCACCGAACGTCGCACAATACAGTAACCAAAGGATAACTTGCTCCGGATGTCAATAACGTCACTGGAACGTCCGCTAGAGAACATGACATTGGGGACCAATAGGGGACGTTGTGAATGTCCACATAAGGTCCGGGGGACGTCCCATGTTTGTCGGGTAGCTGTCAACATTTAGCATTGACAATAAGGGACATTTCCCAGGTTTACCCAAAACGGGAACATTTCAGCATTTGGTCTTTCTGTTGCTATCCCTCTGCTGACAGCAAGAATTCAGGCTACACAACTGCTCCACTAACTAAACGAGGAGAGAAGCTAGGTCTAACTTGACATTGCTGACAGATTTGCCATCAAATCGTCCTCTCACAATAACCACGCCGTTGTCTTCAGTGTTGGGAGTAATGCGTTACAAAAGTAATGTAATTACTGTAATATATTGTTGTTTGCGGTAACGCGGTAATGCATTACAAAAAAAATATTGGGTAATGTTTACTCGGTACAAACTTCAGTAACGCGCGTTACAATGCAGTTTAACCCAAAATTAAGCGCTTGTTTTGTTTTGATACATATTCGCAAACACCACGCGAGAACAACAGAGGAGAAAAAATCCGCGCAAAATAGTAGAACGTTATCTCCTGATACTGGTAGAATATGACTGTGGCTGCAGCAGACTCGCAGGCGGACTATTTGCTGGATGGACATAAGCCTACGCTCATTATTTTCAGCTTGTCAGAGACAAGGCTATGAAGAACATAATAGTTAGTGCACTTTGTGTGCGAAACCGAAAGATCTCTCAGCTCGCGAAATAGCACAAGTAAATTAATTAAACATCTAAAGTAGTGCCACGCTAATCTTTTTGATTCTTGATAAAACACAAACTATGCTGTTGTGCATGTCAGCTTTGTGCTGTGAACTTGAATTGAAGAGAATAAAGGGATAGAAATGCAGAAAAAGATTGTGTAGCCTGGCAGTGTACTGCTCCCACCACGCGCATCACGCACTTTGCGTTGGGCACCAAAGGACAGAGGGGGCACCCAAATGTAACCAATGAATAGTAGCTTTACTGCAAACTGCGTTTCACTCTTCATCAATAACGTTTACAATTTCAAAATGCACTAACACGATGTTACATGCAAGTTTGATACCTTTTGGGTTCTCTCAATCACCACGTAGTACTAGAATTGGTGGGTCTTCAATCATTCGTTTTCCAAGCATTTAGGCTACATGAAGCACATGATATGCTGAGTAGACTGAAACGGATTCCATTCAGATAGCTAGGTGGATACCAGGCTCATATTTCACTTGTATTCACAAAACGAAATGTGAAGCAACATGTCATTGCATACTTCCATTTCCAAAGCAATGAAGGTTGCTTAAAACAACTTAACCTTGTGCATATTATGTGCTATAAATGTAACTCAAACAAATAAGGCTTGTAAAAAATGGCAAAAGGCCATTATGACAACGTAAAGATCAATGCTCTTAAAGTGACAGTGCACCATTTATAAGTAAAACAGCATTTCTTCAGAAATTAATGTTTAAAAATACACAGTAATGGTCTGTAAATAATAGGCCTTTTATTTTACTTTAGGTGTTTGAGTTATCATTTAAATGTCACTCACTCAAAGCCACTCACTTAGGGCACCGAAATGGCCAGCAAGGCCACCATCTTGACATGTCTTTATTAAAGGAACCGTATGTAAAAAATGATGTTGTCATGTTGTGTTTTGGCCTAATGCGCCACCCTCCACCTATCTACTAATCACAAAGTCAGTAGTGTTTCGTCATCCGGTTGCCAACTCTGCCAGTCAGAGGGGAGGGGAAGGGGATACACCGCTCTACAGTAATTTGAAAGTGATTGCAGTACCCGTTTTGGCCACAATCTTACATACGGTTCCTTTAAGCTTTGATTTACAATATAGTAGGCTCTCTATTGATTTTAATGAGTAGGCCTAGGCCTTAAAGTTACAGTGTTTCTATCACAATTTACCAGACTTTGACCTTTTGTCGGTTTTTAACAAAATTCTGACTATGATTGTTCCTTGTATTGCATTATGAGCACTGCGCCTATTGCATTCTACTGTTGCCTTAAGCCTAGCTCAGTCATTATGCTATACCACATCTCCCTCCATTGGAAGAGCAAGCTGCATTGAGCGTAATAAACTGCATTTAGAATGGCAAATCCATATTTCTAGATATTTTGGTGAAAGTAACTTAAAAGTAATGCAATAGTAGTGTAATGCCTTACAATTCAGAGACAGTAATATTATAATGTAACAAATTACTTTGAAATGACAGTAATAAGTAATGCATGGTACATTACGATTTTGAAGTAACTTGCCCAACACTGGTTGTCTTATAGGTTAACATCATAGTCTATCGCATTCAAGCAAGAAAACGATGCTTTGAAAACATCTGTTTCACTAGAAAGACAAGTTGGCAAAAGGACAACAGTAGCCTACAGAGACTGACAGGCCCGATTGTAGGGCTTATGAGAGTATGAAAATACGGATATTTACAGTAGAAAACGGGAGGGTTAACAGGTATGCTAAAGCCATGTTTACTCCATTGAGCTTCTGTGGTTGAATACATCTGGCCAAGACATTGCAAAGTAGGCTAGGCTTAGCCTAGAAATCTAGACGCGCCCCTAGCGCTAGTCTAGCAACTCTCCATTGACTTGTGAGCTCCAGAAATCGAAACTTAATCAGGGCATTGAAATTGTGTATAGAGTCGTTTGGTGGGCTTAACATAATGATTGATGGCAGAGTTGCAACGGTTTGGCTTGAATTCCCTGCTACTTGAAAACAAATATCCTATTGAGTCCTATTGCGTGCAGAGGAAATTTGAAAGACAACTGATTATCTCGCCCCTCGGACTGAGCACTGTGAACGGTGAGTGCCCAGACCCTACATTTTATTGTGGGTCTGGCTCGCCAGGCTAGGCTAGGCTAGGCTAGTAATAGCAATGAACTAACACTGAAAATGGCAAGGGCTTTGGGCAGAAACTGGAACTATACTCTCATTCTAGTGTAATAATCAAGGAACACCATGAGCACAGCAGCACAATAATATCATGCAGCACCTGGAAATAGTCCCTGTAGGCTAATTTCCAGCAACAAGGTTGAGCTGCAGCAAACGAATCGGTTAGTGACTGGATTATTACGCCTGAATGAGAGTATAGTTCCATGTCAAACCAGCCTAGACAATCACTACATTTGATTTTCCGTTGGTCTTATTACACTTTCTAACTTGAGACACACACACATCCCCAAATCAAACAGAAACACAAACACACACACACAAGTGTTCACTCAACATACATTGCAAACATGTCAATAGGACACACACACACACCCTCACAAGTTTAAACTCAACATATGCCGATGGCAACATAGAGGCCTTACCATTTTCTAGTTTACTTCACTCACACAACTTTCCCTATCTGCCTCCACCGCCCTCTCTCTCTCTCTCTCTCTCTCTCTCTCTCTCTCTCTCTATCTCTATCTCTCTCTCGTCAGGTCCTGATACACTGACTCCACTCAAACCCCCCCTCCCCCTTTCTCCATAGACTGCCCAATCGCTCTGACAGGAAAGGGGAGTGAAGAGGGTGAGGAGAGGTGTCTGTGTTGTGTGTGTGAGGAGCGAGGGGGCAGGGACTGGTATGGATATAAGGCCGTATGAGGGTTGAGCTCAGACACTTTACTGCACAGACCCAGTATCGGACAGGCAGTACAAGATGTGTGTGGACCTGGTGGTGGTGTGTGTGGCCGCTGTGGCTCTCTCTCTCCCCGCTCTCTCAACATGTGACCCACTGTGAGTAGCCTGTTTTGTTTTTTTATACAGTATGTGGAAAACCTGTGTTTATTTGTGGAAAACTCGCTAGACTTGTAGTAGATATAGATTGTATGATTGTATTAGAAAGCATTCGGTGGAAAAGTGTGTTTGTGCATGAGTATGTATGTGTGTGCGTGTGTGTGTGTGTTGTGAACAATATGTAGCAGGGAATAAGTTATAAGATGTCGATGTTATGATCACAGTGTGAGGGTTAATATAGCCTGTAAGATAGTCAGTTTACTGTTGTTTTATAAACTACTGTACCTGTACAACTCTAGAGTTTATGACAAATCCAAATTCTGTGTACACAATGTGATTCATGACACAATGTACATAATCAATAATGGAGTTTCATATGTGATTCATGACACTATGTACATAATCAATAATGGAGTTTTCCATAGAGTTGGGTCAGCATGTCTCTTGCACGCACGCACGCACACACACACACACACACACACACACACACACACGGGTACTCTCTCTCTCTCTCACACACACACAAACAGACACACATACATATTTGCATACAGATTAATACATATGTGCACACACACACACACAAACCCGCACAGAGCACAAATAATATAGTTCTGGGGGCCAAGTTGTGTGTGTTTGTTTGTGTGTGTCTGTGAGAGAGAGAGAGAGAGAGAGAGAGAGAGAGAGAGAGAGAGAGAGAGAGAGAGTGAGACTGTGTGCATGCATGCCCACTGTGAGTAGCCTGTTATTGTATTCGCAAATACATGCACACTCACACACACGTATATACATGGCTGTATGCTTTTTTTTTCGCTCTCTCACACGCATTCATGGCTGTCTAAAATGTTTATTTATATGAATTTGCTGTCTATGTGTGTCTGGTTAATTAACACCTTGTATAAAATTAAAGGGTGAGTTGCTACATTCAACCAAGCAACACACACACACACACACACACACACACACACACAAACACACACCCACACACACACAAGCACATACTCACATTCAGTGTGTTTTCTGTGTGATCTGGTCTGAGTAGAAATGATGTCACACATTAGGCAATTCCTTTACATAACACACAAATATATGTGGTCACATGTTCTAACATAGGGTTTCTCAACTGGGGCGGTACCGCCGCCTGGGGGGCGTTCGTACAACCTAGGGGGGCGCTGGGAACGTGAGTTTTTTTTTACATTTTAAACTTTTATAGTTTTCACATATTTTTGGTGCAAACATAGGCTACCTGAAATAAATAGGCTATTTTCACCCAGCTACATTTTACTGTTTATCTACGCTCAGTGGTCATACAGTGCAAGCAGTCAAAATATCTAAACTTGATCAGCTCTGGTGCTCTCAGATTGAAATTGACCTCTCAATGTCCAGACGTCAAGAAGCTGGCAGCGAGCCATCAACCACAGGGCTCTCATTAATTTTGTTTCATAGCCTGTTTTCCGCTCGCTGTTGTTCTGCAGCTGCTCTGAGCGTAGTCTCCACGAAAAGACTGTTGCTAATCAAATACGAAATATATATATAGGACTAAACAGGCCTCACGCGCGTAATCTGTTTTGTGATTGGTTGGATTGTTGCGATGTATGTTGTTCACGTGATGTGCAATTGATTTTTGTCCATGATAAAATGACACGTCTTGTTGCCTACATTTTTTAAAAAAATCATTACAACCAATGCTGATGTGGTAGTGTTTTTTTTTACCCAACCAGTCTCCTATTGCTTCTAACAGTGGGCTAAATCTGCTTAATAATAAAATAGGCTCATAGGGACATTTTTCTTATAATTCCAGAAGAAACCAAAACAGCACAGAAATGGGCTCGTTTTTTTTTATTTAAGCAATACAGCATGAGTGTGAGTGGCCTATAGCCTACCCAGGGGTGTAGTTTTTTTTTTTTAATTGTGTGTGTGTTAATGGGGGGGGGGGCGCCAGAGGATCAAAGTAAGGTCAGGGGGGTGTTTGCTCAAAAAAGGTTGAGAACCACTGTTCCAACAGCACAGCTTGAAATGTGCAGGTCAAAGACCTTTCATAACACAAGCAGTTGCCCAAACAGAGTCAATCAGTAATAAATCACGCTTTGTCACACACACACACACAAGTATAAAAGTTAAAAAACTATCAGACACATGCTTAGACCAAAGTAACAAAGCTTGAAGCTTGTGTTACTATACCTTATGGTTTAGATTCAACATAGATGTGAAAGATGGTTTATGTCTCATTGTCACTCTCAGCATGTATGTCCTTGGCAACATGGAGATAAAAATAAATAAATCTTGAAAATACAAAACTTGCCTTGTAACACAAACAAGTGTTCAACATAACACAACTGGAGTGGTGTTCAACATGAGTTGGTAGGATCGTTATCAACCAGGGAGATAACTCAATAGTATTGCGAAATACCGGAAGAAAACATTGTGTTACAGCAGCTGCAGCTTTCACACTGAAACAAGATGGGCTATGTTTGTGTGCGACAAAGACTGATATCAGATTGAATTGTTTACTTAAAGTACACTGTCTCAAAGTCTATTCTTCCCAATATATGAAGAGTTCAGATGCAAAATGGCTGGGAGCTGGGTGGCGTCTTCAAACTGCACATAGCAAAGTAATTTTTTTTTTTTTACTTTTTGGAATTGGTGGTTGATCAAGGTGGTGTCCCTGCTTATCTGTTGATAGAAGCGGACATCCAGGGTTCAGGAAATAAGCCAAATATTTGATCCAGCACTTTTAGTAAACCATCTGATCCTCATTAGTAGCCAGGTAGATAATTAGTGACATCACCTGTGTTAAGTGCACAAGTAGGAAGAATACATAGCATGACTAAGTTTCTAGACCAGGGATGACCGTCTCTGTTAGGAGATAGAGACCACTACTGCAGTGTCAGTACTTGACCATGTTTCCTCAACTGTAGTTCAACAACAGGAACATTACATTTCAGATCCTGTATACACATACACAGATGTATTTTTTTAAAGTGTCATTTATTCAATGCATTAGAGCCCTTTGTACATACATAAACAGCGTTTTAGCTTTCTCAAATGGACATAAAACACCTTCTAAAGTACAGAACTCTGAAGAGGTCATTGCGAGATATTTTTGGTGTATATCCAGAAAATGTGTACTCATTTTACTAAATTGTCCACTCATTTTATGAAATTGTGCTCTCAATTTAGCGAATCAACACATTTTACTAAATGATGCTCTCATTTAAATTTTTGTAACATGAGCGCACAATTTAGTAAAATGTGTAGTGCACAATTTACTAAATCAAGCGCACAATCTGATCACAAGATCACAATCATAATTTTGTAAAATGAGAGCACTTTGTAGTAAAATGAGCACACAATATACTAAATTGTGCACAAACCAAAATTTAGTAAAATGACCCCACAATTTACTTTAATGCCTGATTCCATTGATCCATGTAGAAACATATAATGGAGCCATTTAGAAATGATGATGTGAAAATAGCAATGGTAAACATGATGAGATATGCCATCACAATGTCAGCTGTACTTTGCATTCTAGTGAGTAGGGAGATATGGGAACATATATATTTTTTAAAGAAATAAATGAACAATGGTTGGAAACATAACAGTTTAATGATTGGCTGTCCATTGGCTGTACCTTAGTGTGAATTTAATAGACTTTCAGGAACACTAAAACAATCTTTGACCCCCACCACCACCAGCTTCGTGTTATCGGCTCCTAGCATCCTGAGGGTGAACACCCCTGAGAAGGTTTTTGTGGAGGCTCAGGACTACATTGGACCAGACCAGAACGTAAAGATTATGGTGATGAACTACCCGAAGAAGAATGTGGAGTTAACCAGCACAACTGTCACTCTCAACAGAGCCAACCAGTACATGGTGCTGGCAGACATCACGGTGTGGCATCAGACCTCCTCTCCGACCTTTGTTGACTTCTCCTCTTTTCTATCCTCTTATCCCTGTATTCTTTCCTCTTCTTTTAGTTAGGAAAAGTAATTTGCTAAAGATAGGTTCTCAGCTAATTAGTTAATTATTTTGCTTTTAAGTTAGCATCCCTATGGTAACATCCTATTCTAGGCACAAGAGTGCTTTTAGAACAACATAGTCTTTGTTTGGACTGATGATGGATGACACAGATGTGCTCTGCACCAACAATGGCGTACTTAACACTGGAAAATGCTAGCTGGCTCCTAAACTGATGTATCTCTCTTGAATTTCCCCTTGGGGATCAATAAAGTATCTATCTATCTATCTATCTATCGTATTACGGCTATATAAGTGCTAATTTAAACAACATTTTAGTATAGTATAGTAGTATAGTATACTCTTTTGATCCCGTGAGGGAAATTTAGTCTCTGCATTTATCCCAATCTGTGAATTAGTGAAACACACACACAGCACACAGTGAGGTGAAGCACACACTAATCCCGGCGCAGTGAGCTGCCTGCATCAACAGCGGCGCTGTTTTTTTTTTTTTTTTTTTAATAAGTATAGTATATATACTCTTTTAATTTTGTGTCAGACGCCAGACCTCATTTGGGGAGAGATTTGGGGTCTGGGAACCACATATTAATTTTTTCGTATTTGAGGCGTGGTTTTTTGAGGCGTGGTTTGCGAATGGCCAGAGCCGTTTATTGGGTGCTATGAATGTCTATCAAATGTGTCTGTAGGTAGCTCATAGCCAATCATATCAATTATACCAGATGACGTATGTAGAGTGACAGAAATTCGACGATGATGATGACTCTGGGTCAGATTTAGGCAGGGATCACATTATCCAGCGGCAGGCGGCAGGTTTCCAATTGGTCTCTATGGTTCGGCAGCGGAACGGTGGCAACACTAGCGTTGAAAAAGCTGAGCGTTGAACTTTCAAACCGCAACGCGAGAGTATTCAATTGTCAGTTCTGGAAATACGTGCATTAACCCCCTCGACTGTCAGACAACGCTATCTGCTTCGAGTAGGACTGAGAAGTGTACTGTACTGTACTGTGTACTGAGGACAGTCCTACCTAATAGGCCTACTCGAAGCAGATACAGCATTGTCTGACAGTCGAGGGGGTTAATGCACGTATTTCCAGAACAGGTCTGCAACTTTCAGGCAGTTCTGAGTTCATTGAAAATACATTGATTAATGAGGGAGTGGGCATTTCAATTAGTGCTACAACACGTTGTGTCTCTGAAAACGTAGATTTGCTCATTATTACACATAAATCTTGAATTTTATCAACCAAAATGAAGAGCAAAATCACATAATGAGTCAAAATATGTATGCCAACATCAAACACCACATATGCATCAGTAATAATAAGATTTGGATTGTTTTCTGGGCTCTTATGAGTGTTTTAACAAAAAAAAGCCAATAGGCGGAATTTCCTTTTTTTTCAAATCAGAGGTCAACTTTGAAGGCCTGTACAGCCACAAAGCTACAAGATCCAACTTGCTATCATACCATTTTATACTCCAGAGATATGTAGCTTTCAGAAAAATATAGTGAGAATTTGCCCCCCCAAGTGGTAGTGACGACCCCCTGTGGCTCATGGACTATATCCCTAGAAAGTTTCAAACCAAGCTTGCGCTCATATGATGCATGATCACTGATCAAATTGCTATTTTCTGACACGATGCACACAACTATTCCCAGGTGCTCATCTGTCTGAATCTCTTTAGCCTAGTGTTAATTTCGTCAGACGAGACGAGAAGAAATATGTTCGTCAACAACCTTTTTTTTCATGACTAAGACGAGACGATGACGAGACGGCAGTAATGTCCTGAAACACTGACTAAGACTATCTTAAGATGCATTAATATTGACGAAAAAAGACGAGACTAAAATGTTTTGCATGAAATAAATACTAAGATAAAATCTCTCTTCATTTTCGTCTACAAAATGAGAAGACAGAATATCTAGCTGTTACGTTTTCAAAATATTCCGAATGAGTTCATACACAACAGCTTTCCTGTAGGTTAGTCTACGTGCTGTTACTGCAACCCTGTGGCTGCAACACGAAACTACATGGAACAAGAACACTGGAGAATTCTGCCAGAGTTAGCAAGCTAACTACCTAAGCTTTATGCCACAATACTACATACCCAGAAGTTGAAGCTTCTCTCATACAAATTAACATCCCCCAGAATGTCTATACGAAAATGTTCATCGTGTAATGTCAACTATTTAACTAGTTAGACTGATGATGCAAAGTTTGCTAGCAAGTAAGCTAATATGGAAAGTTCGCTAGCAAGTTAGCTATGGCTAAGATGGAGAGTCTGTTTGGGGAATGTGTTGTGTTTGGGCGCATATCGCCATCTAGCGAGGCGGAGTAAAACTTTAATACTTTGGCCTACGACAGTGTTTCTCAAACTTTTTCAGTTTCAGGACCACTTAACTAACCCTAGCTAAAAAAAAAAAGATTAGACCTACTTCAACAGTAGCCTATAATTAGTCTACACAATAGGCCTACTTACTAAACCACCTTGCTTATTGTCTTTGCACTTTGCTTATTGTGTGGCTTCATACTGTATGATTTAAACTGGCATATCTTACATAGACAGTGTTGCAGAACTGTTTTTACATACAAGTTGGTTCAAACAACTCATCTATATTATATTTTACCACGTCTGCTCGCGGACCACTTGGGATAGCTTGCGGACCACCAGTGATCCCTGGACCACACTTTGAGAAACACTGGTCTACGAATATGACAGTGATCCAGTCAAATCTTTTACTGTCTATGGTCAAATCCCTACCTGTGCATGAAACATACTGACTGACAAAAAATCAGAATGAGTAATTATAACAGACGAGTAGCCCTGTGGACACACAATATTGTTGGAAAATTGAGATGTGTGAAACACTATTTGACTCAAATGGTAATCAGAAATAATAAATAGTTATAAAAATAAAAAAAGACTAAAATGTGTTGACTAAAACTGACTAAGACTAAGATACCTTTAGTTTTCTTTTGACTAAAACTAGACTAAAATTACGAGACTTTTAGTCAACTAAAACTTGACTAACAAAAATGATATTTGAATGACTAAATATGACAAAGACTAAAAAGGACATTTTGTCACAAGACTAAGACTAAGACTAAATTAAAAATAGGTGACAAAATTAACACTACTTTAGCCTAGCATGTTAATGCTGTTCACAGCACGGTGAATGAAAAAAGATGACTAAATACTGTTCATGTTTATGAGTTCATAGCCTGGTTTTATCGAAGGACATACATGTCTCGTTTTATGTTTTATTATGATCACTCGCATTACCATGGGTTAGTGTGTAGGTAATGCCACGGTTAACTTAACATGCCCACCATTACACTGGAGAGATGTTAAAAAACTTTTTTTATTCTCCCGCGACGATAGGCTACTTCAGGTAATTCGCTTATAGCTCAGATCAGTGACTACCAGAGAAAACGCTGGGGAGAAATCTCAAACAAGTTAATGTTAGACTAGCTGTGTTACAGTTTCTAGTTGCAAAATCAAAATTTCACTGGAGCTCCATGCGCTTTTGTAGGCTACACACAGTCCAAAAAACTGTTTACAGCTTTTCGAGTTACTGTAGGCATGCAATATCATTTTTTTATAACGATAATTTAGATACACTTGGGTGGGTGCAATTGCGTTTTCTAAAGAATCTCCCGTCTTGGTTTTGTACAGAAATTAGGCCTAATACTAAGTGACTCATACGTAAAATGGAGAAAAAAAGGTCACCTTCCGATATTTAGCAGGCTACGATATAAGGTCTGGAATTTAATTTAATATTATTGTAATGGTAGGATAACTACACAGTTTACGCAATAATTACACTGTGTTATAAATATTGTATATCAATGCATTTATTGACTGTCAATTACCCAAAATCGTGGCTCTGTATCATTGAACAGCAGCCTATTTAATGCATTCTAATCATAGACAGTAAAAGAAATGGACGAACAGACTCGACGAATGGGAGGGCACTGAGTCAAATAGAACGATTTTTCAGTTGGTCCCCCCAGTACTGCGCAGACTCACACTTAACTTCGTGACGTTAGCCATCAAACTGAATCTTGTAACTCATATGATAGATACACAGAAATTCTTCTTACACTTCCTTCGCCTTCAAAGTCATCAAAGTTAAACATTTATTTATGTATTATTATTAATATCATCCTCACCAAGTCGAGTTAATGTTGAAGCTACCATACATGATCATCTTCAAAAACAGTCATGCTAAAACAAAACAAAGTTATAGCCTTGAAGCTAATCTTTTTTCCACTTTTCCGACCTACGGTCAATCCATCGAAAACCTCTGAAATGATTAGTGCCCTTTTTTTAAAAATTAGGTTCACTTTTTTATTATTATTAGGTTCCCTCTGTGTAATGCTTTACCTTAACATACGTCGTGTATGCTAGGTTTTGCTTATGAGTTACCGTCATAGACAGTAAGGTGGACTGAGCTTCTTATCCAAACAATACGGTTATCTCCCTACAGCGCGAAAGAGAGATTACATCAAAGCTAGCTTCCCTCCAACCGAACAAGCTAACCGTTCTTCTTACGGGTAACCAACGTTACGGACGAGCTAGTGGAGTCTGTTTTGCCTTTGTAGTGTTTATGTGGATTACACAGTAGCTACAATATCGGCACAGGATATATGTTATATGAAGTTATGGTATTTCAAAAAAATCCTACAATGAATGGACTTCTATGGGAGTTAGCAGAGAGGTGGTCCCTCCAGCCTACGTCGATTCTTCTACTTCCGGGAATTCGCCTGCCCCCTTGATTCTAATACATTGTCAATCACTTCCGGGAACTCTTTGAAGTTTACATGAACCACGTGACCTTAACGAATTTTGAACACCCATTGTCGCAACTCTCTATCTATAAGGCTCTGTGGCCGGTTGCACAAAGCACCTTAAGTTAAGTTTTTCCCTTAAAATCTGATTTAAGGGTCCCTTAAAATAAAAACGGTTGCACAAACACCCTTAAGTTTTCTCCTTAAGGTTTCCTTAACATTTTCCCTTAGTATTTAAGGGTTTGTCCTTATCTTGTAAGAAATCCCTTAAACTGTTGCACAAACGACCTTAGTAGTCTAAAGGCCCGTACACACCGCACGAAATTACGCAGCCTATTAAACACATGCATTCGTATTAGTCTGTACACACCGAGGACGAAATTCGTTGCGATTAAAAACATTTTCGCAACGGTCTCATTTCATGCGAAATTTCGCATGCGAAAAACAGCTGTTGACCAATCAAATAATGATTTTGCAGGGTTCCATTGATGTCACAATAGAACGACGAGCAGAAAAAAAGCTGATAGATTGGGTGATACTACTGCTCAGGGCCCACTTCCCCGATAACGACGGAGACACGCTCTTAAGAGGGTTTTCTACGATTCATCTTACGATCGTTCGTTTGTTTTTTCCGACTGTTTCCCGAACATGCTCGTAGCGTGAACGCGCGTGCACTGCTCCTAAGATGCTCTTAAGGGGAGCTGTCCACGTTAATAGTTCTGAAATATCCTCTGATTTGACGGTGATGTCAGGTGACTGCACGTCACAGGCCTACCATTTAAACTTCGGATCTACACATTAATTCACATCAATACGAAAATAGAAACACTTTGACATCTGCATGTAAGCATCCCAAGTAGGTTATATACCACACAGAGACATAAATAATTTTAATTATTTTAAGATTAGATTGTTGCACCATGCACGCAATATTTTTTCGCTGTGTCACTTAAGAACACGTTTGAAGATAAGAAAGAAGTCGAGTAAGAAAGAGAGGAAATGTGTAGGCTTAGATTTTGATGCACTAGGCTACAGACTAAACCACATGTTGCTTTCTCTGCTTTTTACCTCATATATAGGCCTAATAAAATATTCACTTATCAAAGATAATGTCAAATTATTCTGGCAACGTCTCGTTTCATAACTTGATTGCATTTTTGTCCGCTTTTCATCACATTATTATGACCATTAAATGTAGGCTATTTTGCACGCTAAAATCTGATTCATCACAGGTAAACACAATAAAGAATGGGAACGTAAATTGGATGTACGAGTGGAGCACTCGTAGATCTACGAGTGTTTTCACGATGCTCTTAAGCTACGATGGTTTCGGGAAACAGTCGGCAAATCTTAAGACGTTCGTAAGAGGGACTTTACGACGCTCTTAGGCTTAAGATGCTTTCGGGGAAGTGGGCCCAGTGCTCACGATCACTAGTCTCCTTAATAGGCCTATATGCCAAAGTTACAGAGAGGTTACAGTAGACTCTCAGGTGTTCAAGAGTAGGCCTACTCCTGACGAACTTCTTACGAAGTGCAAACTCCTTGCAGACAGCTTTGCCCACTTCTTACCACCGTCCCATTTTACACTCAACCAAAAAGAATTAAATCTCACTAAAGACAGAGGGCTTCTCCCTGCACATATTTGCAATGAAAAAATACAACATGCATTCATGGAAATGGAAGTTTTAAGAATAGGTCATGATAGCCTATGCTGCTGACAACAGCATTATGTCCAGGGTTACCACTATCGTAATTTTGCCTCACATTTCCTGGTGCGTTAACTTTGCTTTATGCTTCATAACTGAAGTAGCCCAATGTGGAACTCTGAAAAACTTTCTGTGGATCTTATAAAGGTAAGCTAATGACTGATAGGCTATCATTATTAGCTTTTGCTGTTTGTTGGATCATCGTCATACAAGCTGATCAATTTGTACCACTTGTTGCAGCAGTGCGATTTTATCCCATGCTTCTACAGGCTGTCTCTGTGCCTCCGCTTCTTAGAAGATACATTTTGATGTAGCCTGCGTGTGAAATGGTTTCGTGAGATGTAGGCCTACATGATATAGGCTATGGCCGTTTTATAGCATGTTGGCGTAGCATTTTGGCATGTAACATTTTAAACGAGGCCTTGCCTACCCTACAGCTTGTTAGGCTACACCAGTCCGCCCAAATGGCATAGGCCTACCTCGAGTCCAATATGCGGGCACCCCTGCCTGCAGCTTGCAGATCGGGGATGGGCTCAATGTGGGGCAGAGCGCAACGTTGAGCTCAGCACAAAATCAGCTCGTCATTCCCTGCTGACCTCTCTGTGTCCGTCTATTTACCCGGACTCAGAGTTTTTTTCAAGGAATAATGATTAATTCTATAAAAGCGTATCCTCCTTAAACTACTGCCAACGTTAATCATGTCTCTTCCCGCCTAGCGTTAGAATTGCGTGTGTGTTGTGTAGTGGGGTGGGTGTATGGGTGCACTAATGAGCCCAACCAACTTATGTGTTGGACTGCACAATTATCACAATAGCACAAGTAGAATAGACAAGGGATGGGAAGGATGGCTGTAAGCTTTAATTCCCCCAGCACCTCTCAAGCCAATAGGCCTACACGGTTCCATGAATGATCAAGGCTATAATCTGTTTCAAATCTTGATGATTTTATGAGTTCTCCCTGCTTACTGAAAGTCGCTGTGTGAACCTGCGTGACGTGAGTGCGAAATAGAATGCGAAATATTAAAATAATCGCATTGGATTTTGTGTGTAGGCATACACTCGAGTGCGAAAATTTCGCACACGAATTTTTCGCATTTTCGCACTGTTATTTCGTATCGTATCTGGTGTGTACGGGCCTTAACTAAGGGGAAAAAACCCATACCTGCCAACATTTGGTTTTCAAAATCTGGGAGATTTGTGCGGGGACCCTTCGGCACGACGGGGGGGGGGGGGTTGACATAACTTAATTTATTGATATTTCTTTAGATTTTTTTTCTGCGCTATCAACATTGCCATCTTCAGTTCGGCTTGCATCACGTTTTCTGCCTCTGTCTGCCTCTGTCAGTCGTGATGAAGGATGAGATCGCCTGTGTGCCCTTACTGGCCTCTTCTGCGCGATGGTGCCGCTGTGTTTTAATGTGCTGACTAATGTCATTTCCCCCTCAGTGGCCTACATTAAAATCAACACGACACACCTTACAAAAAGCGTGGAGGTTGTCGATATGACTGGGTAAGATACATGTAAATTGTTGCGTCCAACATTGCTGAAATTTACAAGTGTAGCTACTTCGGTTTCTTTGCGGGGACACCGCGACCGCCTTCACCTGCCATGTCTATCGGCTCGCTTAAACGCGACTGCGCAACTGGGTTATAGGTTGCCAGGTTAAGGTGACAAACGGGTTGAAATTGTATATGGTGTGTGTGGGTTGTGTGAATATAATGCATTTGATACAATATCTGGCAACTGGTCAACATTAGACAAACATATTGGTCCGGTTCATAAAGGAGTTTGGGCCATGCAAATTACGGGAGTTTCCCGGGAGAAATAACAAACCGGGAGGAGTCCGGGCGATAGGGCTAAAAACGGGAGAAACCCGGGAAAAACGGGAGTGTTGGCAGGTATGGAAAAACCTAAGGGACATCTGACTCTACCTTAACCATATTATTAACTGAATCGATGCTGATAAATGAAGTTTATTGACTACTTTTGACAATTCAAAATAAAAACCTCTCTGTTAATATGCTTCCTCTTCCTAGGCCTATCAGAAACATGCCGTATTGTGTGGTTTACGTAGGCTAAAGTTAACAATTCATGTGGATGTCTTGTTAGCCTTTGAGCTTCGGTTCGGTTCGCTAGGCAAAACGTTGGTGCACTGATGACAGTCAGGACCATCTCTAACTTGCCAACTAGTATTGTTCAGTTCATGTATATAATATAACATGCTTTACTTGCTACCTGGATAATTTCCGCGAATATTAGGTAAGATGAATGATAAGATCATTAAGCTTTACTGTAAGATCATTAAGCTTTACTGATAAGATCATTAAGCTTTACGTAAGGGATAATGTATAGAACGCCGGTCATTACTGGGAAAATAAGTCCCGACAGGGCGAACCGGACCCCGATGCGCAGCGGAGGGGTCTTGTTCCGCCCTGAAGGGACTTATATACATTATCCCGCTTATTATACGGCTACTTGCCAAAACGAAATAATAAACTCCCCACGATATGACTTTAGCCTACATAGCCTAGCCTATTTGTTACCGTTCATCGTGGCATTTGCTGAGAAACAAATAGTTCGCAACAACACACGCTGCTGAACTTGAATCAAACATTCTTTAGAACACAGCTGATCAACCGTCTGCTTTCACGTTTGAATGAAGTTCCAGTCCTTGCGTAGTGATATGAAAGACGTATCAGAAGCACAAAACCCGTTGCCATTGACAGCGGTAATTATATGTTTGCAGCGGTAACTAAATGAATATATCTTACCGCTAGAACTTTGGGAAATCCCATTCAAGTCAATGGAGCGTTCTACTAGCATTGTGAAGAGCCGTATAATAAATATATATATTTATGAGCTTAACTCTAAGTCTTTTCTTTTCGCAACCTTTAGCGCAACTGGCTACAGTGTCCATACCACATTTACGTCCATGTGCCCAAGTCCGACCCGGGTCATTTCCCATTCCCACCCCATCCCTCCCTCCCATTCCTGTCAATCTCTCCACTGTCCTGTCACATGCCATTAATCTCCCATCTATATGCACTCTCAAGATCCAAGGGGGGAAAGATCACTTTGTGGAGGACGACACCTTGAACCAGTACGTGTACCTGAGGGCCCAGTTCCCCAGCAGCACACTGGAGAAAGTGGTGCTGGTCTCTTTCCAGTCTGGATACATCTTTGTGCAGACAGACAAGACCATATACACACCTTCAAGCACAGGTGAGCATAAGTCTATAATTACATTAAATAATAATAGATGGATTCATTGGTTGGTTTATTGGTTGGTTATTGATTGACTGATTGATTGATTGATTGGTTGATTGGCTGATTGACAATATTTGTACACTGGTACTGTTATTTTCCAATGGATGGCATTGGCAAAGGTATTGATATAAAAGAGTGACTATGTAGATTGATGTATAAGGTGTCCCTATGTACATCTTTTGTTGACACTTAAAATCAATGGGAAATGGGTATACCGTATTTTGAGGAAAATGTAATTCATATGTTTATAGTAAATTTCATATATTTAAGTAAATGGTCTTTACTGTTAATTGAGTGATGTTAAGTATGGTGATGTTGAGTATGGTGGTGTTGAGTAGTAGTTCAGTATGGTGATGTTGAGTATGGTGATGTTGAGTATGGTGATGTTCAGTAGTGGTGATGTTGAGTATAGTGATGTTGAGTATGGTGATGTTGAGTATAGTGGTGTTGAGTATGGTGATATTCAGTAGTGGTGATGTTGAGTATGGTGGTGTTGAGTAGTGGTGATGTTGACTATGGTGATGTTGAGTAGTAGTTCAGTATGGTGATATTGAGTATGGTGATGTTGAGTGGTGTTGAGTATGGTGATGTTGACTATAGTGATGTTGAGTAGTAGTTGAGTATGGTGATATTGAGTATGGTGGTGTTGAGTTTGGTGATGTTGAGTATGGTGATGTTGAGTTTGGTGATGTTGAGTATGGTGATGTTGAGTATGGTGGTGTTGAGCATGGTGATGTTGAGTATGGTGGTGTTCAGTATGGTGATGTTGAGTATAGTGATGTTCAGTATGGTGATGTTCAGTATGGTGGTATTCAATAGTGGTGATGTTGAGTAGTGATGTGGTGTCATTGTTTGTGTCACCCCAGTCATGTACAGAGTCTTCTCTCTGAGTCCTGTCATGAAGCCGGTAGAGAGTAACATTTCTGTGGAAATCATGGTAGGCTATGCAAATATTTACTCCTGTCTTTTTAACTATCTCTCTCTTTTTAACTCTCTCTTTCTCTCTTTTTTAACTCTCTCTCTTTCTGTTTGTTTCTGTCTTCTAATACAAAATATTTACCCCTCTCTCTTTCTCTCTTTTTTAACTCTCTCTCTTTCTGTTTGTTTCTGTCTTCTAATACAAAATATTTACCCCTCTCTCTTTCTCTCTTTTTTAACTCTCTCTCTTTCTGTTTGTTTCTGTCTTCTAATACAAAATATTTACCCCTCTCTCTTTCTCTCTTTTTTAACTCTCTCTCTTTCTGTTTGTTTCTGTCTTCTAATACAAAATATTTACCCCTCTCTCTTTCTCTCTTTTTTAACTCTCTCTCTTTCTGTTTGTTTCTGTCTTCTAATACAAAATATTTACCCCTCTCTCTTTTTTAACTCTCTCTCTTTCTGTTTGTTTCTGTCTTCTAATACAAAATATTTACCCCTCTCTCTTTCTCTCTTTTTTAACTCTCTCTCTTTCTGTTTGTTTCTGTCTTCTAATACAAAATATTTACCCCTCTCTCTTTCTCTCTTTTTTAACTCTCTCTCTTTCTGTTTGTTTCTGTCTTCTAATACAAAATATTTACCCCTCTCTCTTTCTCTCTTTTTTAACTCTCTCTCTTTCTGTTTGTTTCTGTCTTCTAATACAAAATATTTACCCCTCTCTCTTTTTTAACTCTCTCTCTTTCTGTTTGTTTCTGTCTTCTAATACAAAATATTTACCCCTCTCTCTTTTTTAACTCTCTCTTTCTGTTTGTTTCTGTCTTCTAATACAAAATATTTACCCCTCTCTCTTTCTCTCTTTTTTAACTCTCTCTCTTTCTGTTTGTTTCTGTCTTCTAATACAAAATATTTACCCCTCTCTCTTTCTCTCTTTTTTAACTCTCTCTCTTTCTGTTTGTTTCTGTCTTCTAATACAAAATATTTACCCCTCTCTCTTTATCACACGTGTTTTTTTCTCCATATCTCTCACCTAAATTCTTTTTTTCTTTATCTCTCCAACTGTTTTTCTCTCCCTTTCCTGCTTTATATCTTTATGATGTTCTTTCTCTCTCAGGGGGTTATAACATGATAATAATCTGATAAGTAACAAACATGTGTTTTTCCCCCTACCCCTCCTACCCCCAACATGCTCCCAACCCCTCCCCCATTCAGACTCCCGATGGAATCACACTCACCAAAGACGTCATTTTTCCATCTCGAGGGGTTATGTCGGGACAACACAAGCTCCCTGAAGTCGCCAGGTGAAGTCTTGTTTGTTTCCTTGCTGAGGAGTCTTTTTGTGTGTTCCATTTAATACTGCTGAGGTCTACCCAACGATTTTCTTAAGGACATCACGCCTAATTCCTTTCATTGCTAAAAATCACTCCAAAATCAATATTCCATTTCAAAATGAGAGAGCAGCAATGTCATGACGGCTGAGGTCCAGCCGTGGTTATGTCCTTTACCAGCCCCAGTCTAACTCATGCCATATTGTTTAAATGTCTGATTGATTTTTTTTTTCCCTGCACAGCCTTGGAATCTGGAAGGTGGTGACAAGGTTCCAAAGTACACCGCAAAAGAACTTCACAGCTGAGTTTGAGGTGAAAGAATACGGTAAGGAAACAATCATACACACAAATGAGGTGAAGGAATACGGTAAGGAAACACCACCTCTCACACACTTTGAACTTTTCTATTTTAGTTCTGCCCAGCTTTGAAGTTTTCTTGACTACAGCGAAACCCTTCTTCTATGTGGGTGATGAGGAATTGATTGTTGACATTGTAGCCAGGTAATAAGGGCATCCATCTCACAAAAAGGCCCTTTCTTATCATATTGCAGACATCAGAAGCAATGAAATTACTTCCTGGACATCTCTCTCTCTCTCTTTCTCTCTCTCTCACACACAGGTATTTGTACAAAAAGGATGTGACTGGGGTGGGATTTGTATCATTTGGGGGGGTTAACGAGAAGAATGAGAAGGAGATTCTGGCTTCATCATTGCAGAGAGTAGAGGTTTGTTAGGCACAGACACACACACACACACACACACACACACACATCCAATCTTAATGCTTAAATTCCTTCTCTTTCCCTCATACACACACACATACACACTTTGTTACCCTACTTGTCTAATGGTGTCGCACATGTTAATTTGTCTGCTGCAGATTTGTGAAGGGAAAGGCAAGGCTGTACTGAAGAGAGAACACATCACCAACATCAACAATCTGCTATCCATATACGTCACTGTAAGAGTGCTAACTAAAACAGGTAAAGCACCTATGACTGTGCCTTAACAAATACAGGGGAAGCTATGGGTTATATTTTAAATTAAGTGTGCTTAATCACTAGCCATTTCAATTTGATCTGCAGATCCATCTGTCCATTCTCCTATTTACTGTGATTTCCAAAATTACCAAAATCCCAATCAATTACTGTTGCATAGTGAACATGTGTGGGCATAGTAAGAGGGCTGAGCCCATCTATGTAGCACTGAAGGTAAATGACACTGAGCTGAAAATGGAAGTGGACACTGGGGCCTCAGTTTCAGTGATAAGTCAACACACATACAACAACTTGGGGAGGGCAACCGAGGCACCTGCACTCAAAAAGACTAATATTAGACTGAGAACGTATACGGGTGAGTGCATTCCTCCCCTTGGGGCTATAGATGTGGGCATAGATTACGAAGGACAGAAGGCACGCTACAGGCTGTGGCGCGCATCGTCTGTGACGCTGTTGGTGGTCCAGGGGGAGGGGCCTATTTTACTGGGTTGTGATCTCCTACAGAAAATTTGCCTGCATTGGGGGGAAATCTGCGGTGAAATCAAGAACATGACAGTAGCACAATACATACGGTAATAGCCAAATATGGAGATGTTTTTAAGAATGAGCTTGGCACCCTCTGAGGCATCACAGTGAAATTGTGTGTGGACCCCAAAGCTTAGCTGCACTTTTTCAAACCACGCCCGGTGCCATATGCTATGAGGGTTAAGGTGGAGGCTGTGTTAGAGAGGCTGCAGCAGGCAGGTGTGATTGAGCCTGTTGAATTTTCCAACTGGGCAATAGAGCCGTGGTGAAGGAAGATGGTGGATTGCGAATTTGTGGAGACTACTAACTGATGATTAATCAGGCCTTCCAACTCGACACCTACCCCCTACCTCGAGGGGAGGATCTGTTTGCCATGTTAGCAGGTGGTAAAACATACACAGAGCTGGATATGAGTCATTCATACCAGCAGCTAGTGCTAGATGAGGAGTCTAAACAATATGTGACTATTAACACACATAATTATTCATACTTATTATACATACGCTATTCAAATACAACCACGTGGTGTTCGCATCGCATCCAGTCCAGCTATCTTCCAGCGCGCTATGGACAATCTGCTTCAAAACATTACCCACGTTGCAGTGTACCTGAATGATATTTTAGTCACAGTTAGAACGGAAGTGGAACATTTGCAAAATATTGACCAGGTGCTAAAGAGAATGTTAGATGCTGGACTGCGCATGAAGCACAGTAAGTGCGTTTTCCAAGCTCCAAGTGTAACATACCTGGGCCATCAGATTTCGGCTCATGGTCTGTCTCCAGTGGAACAGAAGGTGAGGGCGATACTGCATTTCATTGTACTAGTTGTCCTTACTTGTGCAATGACAATAAAGTTGAATCTAATCTAATCTAATCTAATAGTGAATATGTGTGGCCATAGTAAGAGGGCTGTTTTTCCCTAGGAATCTCTTGTTTGTGTGTATTGTTTCCCCCAGGCTTAAGTGTGGGACACCTGGGTTCTTCATGTGTAACTTGTTGGCTGCAGTTTAGAAAAGTTCAGTAAAAGTGCTAAACCGTTTCCCCGTCTGTATGTGGTTTCATCAGAGCCCGTCTACGAAGAGCCTGGCCACTCCGTATTAAGTCCCATTGTACCGAATTTTGGCTGCAGTTCCACCAGAGTTCCACTGGGGGCGATCGCCATGAGTGCAGAATGAATGGGAGTCAATGGAGCTAGATGGCTAAATTTGTCTCTTTCACCTGATTGTCGTTGACAAATCTCAGATTTGATTGTAGTTTGTATAACTTCAACATGGGTTATAGGTCAAAAGTTAAATGAACGAGTCCTTATGTCCTTTTGATTTCTTACAGGTTGGGTCGTTGTTGCCCATAACACGCTAGCATTGTGCTAATGAATGACGTCATTGACACGTTTGAAAGGCTTTTTAGAACAATTAAGTGACTTTAAAAAATATAATACTCAACCAAGTGTATTTTCTTTGCCTCCCCTTTCGAATACAATATTCAAATGACTTGAAAAAAATTATATCCCGAGAAAAGTGGATTTTGAGGGGTACAGCTGGATAGACCTCCATGCATTCTGCACTCGTGGACGAGCGCCCTCATGTGGAACCACAGGAGGAACTGCAACCAGTTCAGAAACCGGAAGTTTTCTGAGAGTGGCAGTTCTCCCCTTATTAGACATTCTCTGGTTTCACTAAAAGTTATACCACTCGGTTACTACATCACATGGTCCGTACATGGTCTGTTAACAACACAGATGTGTATTTTCTTTGGAATTGAGTGAATAATTGCATTAAAAAACTTCAGAGGTCTTTTTCTCAATTGACAGTCAGCCAGGCTACATCTACTGTAGGCTACTTGTGTAAATTGTATCATTTGAAAATTGAAATGTATGTTAATGACCAGCCATATAGCCTTCCAACATATCTATCATTTGACAATAGGTATTACAAAAATGGAAGCATTCTGTGTGAATGTTTTTAAGCACAGCAAATGTTGGAGAAAGAGTTTAGATTTTTTTTCACAAGGCTAGGTTAAAAACTTGCAGTGCTTGACAGTAATGTGTTTCCTCACTGTGTCATCACTGCACACTGTCATATGTCTTTCACAGGCAGTGAAATGGTGGAGGCTGAGAAACAGGACATACGGATCGCCTATTGTCCCTACACCGTTCACTTCAACAAAATGCCAAATTTCTTCAAACCTGGGATGCCATTTGATGCCTTGGTGTGTGTAGGTGGTGGGCAGTGTTTATACAAGGTTCTTCAATACAATTTGACACCATTTATTTACCTATGCTTCTTATTACTGGATAAATGCCCAATGGGCTCCACCAGGTGTCTGTGACCAACCCCGATGGCACACCAGCAGGTAACGTTGCGTTGGTGGTGAGTGAGAGGCAGGTGACAACGAACTCCGACGGTATGGCCAGAGTCATCATCAACACACTGAACACAGAGAGATTTATGTCCATACATGTGAGTATGATTATGTGTACATACTGTTAACACAAACTGTTTTTTTAAATATTATTTAGAACTGTTGTCATATGTACTATTATTGGGGGCCAAGCAGAAAGCTGTGAAGGCACCCATTGTGTTTCTACGTTTTCTTATTACATGTCGGAAAGGCTCCTTCCAAAAATGACCACAATAAAAAAAAAAACAATAGCACTTGAGTGCAAAGGTTTTTATTTCAGCCCATGCAAAACAGTGCCACTATAATGGTGAGAATAGTCCATAATTCAAGTGCAGAATAATATTCAAATTTAGGGATGCACGATATATCGGCGGCCGATATATTATTAGCCGATAAGTGAAAAAATGAAAATATTATTATCGGTCCGATAACAGAATTCTGGCCGATAATTTGCGCTGATATTTTTTAAAGTCCTAATTTAGGCCTACGTAAGGTCCGTCTGGCTACACTGAGCTACTTGAGCTTGGTTGGCTATACTTTTTCCTCAATATAATGTCAGCAGTGTGAATGTAAACAAAATCTGTGGATATGCATTCATTTGGGAATCTGTGCATCTCAAAATCCTCTCGTGAATGATCCGCCATTTAATCCATAACAGAGCGGAGCTCAGCCCTATCTAGAGCCGTCTTGTGCTGGTGTGTTTGCACTTTACCGTGCTGGTCGGGGAAACAAATAAACAAACTCGTTAGTGGGACGAGTACATAAGTAGGCCTAGTTCTAAGTTGTGTTTTAATATTATATTTGCATTACTTTAGCTTGGGTTTTGTATTATTACCTAGAAATATGCTAACCATTCGTGCTTCAGTTCCAGACAGGTCATCATAATAAGTTATTAAAACCTTCGGGGCTAACTCCTTTCATTTCTGCTGCAGCAGGTTGTGCGCAACAGAGTAGACGGACATAAGATACAGTCTGAGGAGTTGCAGCTTTATTCAGTTACCCGCAATTGAAACTAAACCTAAGTTTCCCTCACAAACTCTGATTTGGTCGCTATACTGTAGCTTATTCCAAGCTGAGCCGTTTATGAGCGTTTAGTCCTAAATGAAAACGATTCAAACTCTCTAGCCACTCATTCGCAATTCACTGACGTCAGGTTCACTTAAAGGAGCCACACATACTGTAGGGCTAGGCTACTGCTATGTTGTTGACTGCCGTATTATTGAGGACTATTATGAGTTCTGTCCATCATTTGGTTGTAGGTAAAATTACTGCAATAAAATTATGCTTATTAAATGCTTTCCCCAAATCACTTTTCACAATTTTTTTCAAGAGTAATATTATCGGTTATCGTATCGGTATCGGCCACAACAAACCAATAAATATCGGTTATCGTTATCGGCCCTAAAATTCCATATCGGTGCATCTCTATTCAAATTGACAAAAACAAAAAAAAACTATAATACGAACACTCAGTTGCTAGCCTGGGTTTCCCCATGCTGCCTTACGCGCGCTATTTTATTCACGCTGCTAGGCAGCCTGGATTCTATGGACGTCGTTTTCACCTCAACGAAGGAATCAATCACAGAACGGAGGGAGGGCAGCAAGACTTAAACCCGACATTTTTTAAATACATGGGCCATTATAACTGAGGTTCTCAACTACAATTCCGAGTTGAGCTACAGAAATCTGTTTAGAATTATATCAACTAGTGCAGTGCCCGTTCAAACATGCCATTCCTGAAGAAAACCCGTAGCCCAATTACATACCCACAGGTATGCCTGCTTTAAAAATAGGATGATAGGGAAACATCATTCCAGCTAAGCATTCAATAATGAATACTGAATATTATAATATATTAGCCTATAATTAATGTGGCCTCTAATACATGTGTAATAAATTTAGACATGGCTGCATGTGACATTTCTACAGATCAGAATGACATAAACCTAACAACTGATTGAGTTCAGGCTAAATGTGTATAAGCTTACTGAATAACTTCCTAATACTGAAGACAAACCATTTTGTGGAATGATGCATCATTCTTTGAAATTTGCAACGATGTGAAAAAACAGTCTTTAGCATAAGTGACGTCGCTCAGTCTGCCACTTGTTGTCTAGCTATGTGGCATTAGCCTATCGCTCGTTTCAATTTGGGACCCTGCAGTGGGAATTGTCGTTTGTCAAAGTCTCAAGTCCAAAGTAGCCTGGGCTATTCAAAACGTCAGTTTATTGCACATACTTTTATTTTGAGTGGTCACTACATACATAACCGTGTTTGTTGGCGTGTTGTTGCAAAATCCGCCTAATCATTTTATGCAAGCAAACTGCATACAGGGAGTCTTTATTGTTGAGGTCAGACATGATAATCATCTTGCATCTTAACCCACAAGCGGTTCCCAAGTAATCCGTTTAAATTGCGATTGACTATCATCAAAGTGAGACCTAGCAGAGCCCGTTCTCTGGACCTAGCTACTATCAGTACACCATCATCCAGCACGATCCATGGGGTGGAGCTCCCCTGAAACTGGTCCCCTTGGAAACAGTGCAGTGCAGCGATAAATGTTCTACGTAAATAAGCACATTTTGAAATATGCATTCAAAAATCTTCAAAATCGAGAGTGCACACCTTTGTGCCACGTGAGAGCCACATACGAAATCTTAGGTCAGTCTGACAAACAGTCAGCGAGATATGCGTGCCACAGACACACAAACACACAGAAGCTTCTTGCTTTATAGATAGATGAATAATGCAACAGAGGATGAAGAATGTAAACTATGTTTGTTTATTCAGAATGGAATGGATCGCAAATGAATCCGAATGAAGAAACGTAAGCCACTTACAACGTAAAATGATGTCCCTGCAGCAAAACTCAACGCATTTCTCTGTGAGGGCTTGTCTCGCTCTCAGGTGTATGCTTGGAGAAGTGACAAAAGAGGACATTGAAGGCTGGCTATTTTTATTTTTTAGTAGCCTAATGGTAAAATTATTTGTTAGTAGCCTAATGGTAGGCTATTTTTTAGTAGCCTAATGGTAACATTATTTGTTAGTAGCCTAATGGTAAATGCTAGTACATTTATGTAGAAATCTACATAAAACAGATATTTACTTTAAAGTCTAGATTACAGCATGAAACTTGTTGTGCATATTAATACATTAAATTGCTTTCCCTCCCAGCACTTCACAACATAGTATGGACAGCTTTGTTCGCCCAGCTAAGTCATGCACAAGAGGCTGCAATATTACAGAGAGCATTTTGAACATTATTTAATTGTTGGCACTGGCACTAGCTAAATGGGTAAATTGCAATAAAGGGGCTTAGTTTTGGAGCCAAATGTTGGAGTTAGAATAAATACCTCTGTGCCAATTGCTTGATCATTTTACAGCCATGTCATTTTCGTTATGCATTATTTGTTTTGGTTGTTTAAAAATGCAAAAAAAAAAAATCCAATTAATCGATTAATCGATCGATAAAGTGCTAGATTAATCGATTACAAAAAGAATCGATAGCTGCAGCCCTAGACGACAGGCACCCCTGGCTGTTTTAATTCAAGTCGTTCCTCTATCGCATCCCCATTAGATACCCCCCTTTGCTACAGACGACAGACGCTCCGTCACTTGCTTCTGGTTTCAAAGGCAGCACACTATTACACTACACTTTATTGGGGCAGCCGTGGCCCACTGGTTAGCACTCTGGACTTGTAACCGGAGGGTTGCCGGTTCGAGCCCCGACCAGTGGGCCGCGGCTGAAGTGCAAGGCACTGTCGTGGAAATTATCCACTTCCCAAAACCTCCAATCCAACTAGCACTCTGATGTCAAAGACCCGAAGGAGAACACCAAGACGAGAGATGCTGAAGACTGTTGATCCTTTATTCACCGTATTGCAGTGAGAATACAATCCAAACAGCGTCAGGACTGGACCATCAGGCAATAGAGTGATGAGTGGCAGCTGCTACCCCGATGAGATCTGATCTGAATGTGCCTGAGCTCTCTCTTTTATGCTCTCAGGGGCCTAAGAGGCGTTCCTATCACCAGGAACGTCACCAGGCCCCTTTTAGCCAATCAGAACGTTTTGGGACCTGAGATATTGGTGGAAACTCCTTCTCATACAAACATTAAAAAAATGTGTGTTGCTAGGCAGAATACATGTGACCAGGTTCTATGTGTAATCTGTTGCTAGGCAGGGTATGTTTTGATTTGGTTCTATGTGTCATTCCAACTTTGGTTTCACTTCCTCTCTCTGGAAGGTCCCTGCCTCTCCTCTTCTGCTAGCCCCTTCTATTTATGCCCTTCTGGTAAGCACCTTTCTCTCCCAGGCCCTGTCTTGCTTACTTCCACTCTTAGCCTTTGACAGTCCAGTCTCATGACTTCCAATAAATGTTGCATAATAGTTGCACAAACAATGTTCTCATAGTAAATGGAATGTTTCTTAATAAACCGATACACACACAAGTATTATTATTATTATGTCTAGATACAATCACAACATATTCCACAAACATTGTTCTCATAGTAAATGGAATGTTTCTTAATAAACCGATACACACACAAGTATTATTATTATTATGTCTAGATAAAATCACCACATATTCCCCCCTTTGAGGCTAAATTAGCCTCACTATGCAGCATAAGCAACATTTAAACACAGGAGTGTGTCATAACCCCGTATATTGTCATGACACCTCAGGCTATATGCACATGAGCGAGTTACAGGGGAATGGTATCTACTACTACAACCTTATATCGCACGTAAAATCTTAAACCTTATGTCAGAACTAGTAAGAATGTGTTGGCATTACTGCCCTTATGTGAGTAAATAACATCAGTGAGCAGACCCTGAACGCCCAGATCAAGTGACAGAAAGACCAATTGCTCGTTTAAGAACGAGTTGTGAAATCTCCCCATTTATTGACTAAAACAAATGGCTGGAACCCGAAACGGATACGTCCCCAAAGTGGCCTGAAACCTCATATATTTCAACCAGTCACCTTTTGCACACGAGGTCAGGTAAAACCCCATGCTTCATGGCACTCAATGCACTCGGTATAGTATTGGGCATTGGTGCGGCCTGGTCCGTCACTCATCTATACCCTACTCGGACGCGTGGGTCCTGCAAACCTTATATATGAGAGTAAGTAATAAATCAAGAGCCCTGGACGCCCAGAGCAAGTGGCAGAACGATCAATGCCTTGTTACGAACATATGGCTAGGACCCGAGACGGATTTGTCCCCAAAGCGGCTAATGTGCTGGTCACTTTGAGCATAAAGAAATTTCATGCAACGGCCATTGGTGCCAAATCGGAGTTACATAACAACTTCATGATCCTATTCGTCACTCACTGTCCAGGTATATGGCTCCTTAAGTAATAAATGGTATATATGGCCCTTCTCTGGCCTTTATGCATCACCCCTCTTTGTTACTCGCAACGTCATCCCCCTACTCCTCCGGATTCCTCCGGGCATTCACACTAGCGTGAGAATGGGTGGGCGCACCGGCCGCAGGCGCGCTGCACCGAGGGGACGGGCCGCCAAGCTCTGCCTTAGGTTGCCCCTGCTGGCCATTAGGGTCGTACCCGTCCTTGAGCACTGACCGCGCCACACACCTGCCACACCACTAGGCGGGCCAGGTCCGACGTACGGTAAGTTGGGGCGAGATGAGCACTTCTAGTAGCAAGCTTTGGTTACATCTATCCAGGTTTGGATGGCCTTGCAGTTGAGGGCTAAACCTCCACAAAACCTAAGTTACCGTCTATGAATAGCGAAGCACTAGAAAAGATATAAAATCGAATCAAGATTACTTAAGGTGACTCATTCGTATCAGGTCACAGCCCATAACCCTACTCCCTTGACTCTGTCACCTGGGCGTGCAGGCATGTGTCTTGTGAGTTACCTGTCAGTGTTGTGTATGTGAGTGTACATCAGTGTGTGTGTAGGGATGGGTGACTCGCAGGTCCCCACCTCTACTCGTACATATCCGGGAGAGGAAACTCCGGGAGAGGAAACTCTTGCTCCTGCTCCCGCATTCGAGCGAGAAAGTCGCTTTCCATTATACGACCCTCGTTGAACTTGTCTTCCATTATTCGTCCCACACTAGTTTGCACTAAAAGAATTCTCTCACTCGCATCCTCCTCGTCCCAGGGCATCATTACATTTTGGATCACTAGTTGTCTAGCGACCACCTTGGAGCAAACCTTACCACAACATTGAGTAATACAGCAAAACATTCCTACCACCAAGGCTGCTCCTAGCAATAACTTTCCCAGAAATGCTACAATCTTACCCCCCCATGACCCAAAGGTGTCCGTTAGCCACCGGGTTACGGGGGCAAAGACTCCTGAGATATCCGGGATTCCATCAAACGACAGTCCTTTTCCAGAGTTCTCGTGGGCCTCCCTGTTGACGGCCTTGAGCCTGTTCATCGCGTTTGTGAAGTCATTCATGTTCTCGTCTTCACCTGGGACGTACGTACAGCATGAGTCTGTTCCAACGATTGCGCACACTCCACCTTCCTTTGCCAGTATCCAGTCCACTGCTATCCTGGTTTCCATTGCCATTTTTGTGGTGGCGTTCAACCTTTTATCAAATGCGTTGAACGTGTCCATAGTGGCATTCATGAACCGTAGGGCGTTGTAGTGGATGTAGTTGATCCATTGAACATTCTTGGCGATGCCTACGGATGCTCCGTAGAAGGGGATGGCGGCTTCAAACCCGGCGAGTACCTCGTCCCGTGCCTTGAACTGTCTCGGGACGTTGTGGGGTTGTCCGAATATGTCCATATACACTCCATCGTCGGCGTCCCTTCGGCTTCTCTTCAGGTTGCCTTTTACGGGTGTCTGCTGGTTGTCCCCTGGGCCGGTCAAGTTCAATGTTGAGTTGCGTTCTGACCAGGGGACTATGTAGGTCTGCTGGGCCAAGATGACCCTGGCACACTTTCCCCTCCAGTATTTCGGAAGGGTGTTTCGCAGTCCCCAACGTCTTCCACAGGCCCACCATAAGTCTGCCAGCGGAATATTCTGTTCGTACATCCAATTCACACTTAGCATCGTGGTGTTTGCTTCGACTCCAATCTCCTTCCCGTTGTCGCTTCTCTCTACCAGGCGAAACGAGAGGCTGTTGGATTCGTGGACCCACTTTGCTGCACAGCGTCCTTCAAATGCTCCTACATCCCTCGCACTCCCCTTGACTGTGTTTTCAGTGGGGTGTACTTCAAAGCATTCAAACCCTACGTCCTCTGGTATCTCATAAAGGTGGTGGGTCTTCCTTGCCACCCTGGCCCCCATGCCTGGGTAGTCTTTTCTTCATCTTGCCTCATTTTCTTGGGTCCCGTGCGTTTTTCCTGTTTGTTTTCCATATAAGGGGCCTATACTAGTCCACCCCTTGCGTAGCTCCCCACTTCCCAATCGCACAAGACATCCAAAAGGAGAGAGCTTGTCTTCTTTGTATTGCTTTCCTGACTCTTGGTGTACCACATCCTCTTCCCCAGTTCCTGGTGCTGGCAGTACTGTCAGCTTTGGTTTTACTGCCGAGCACACATAACACCCTCCTTCTGGTTTTACTGTCTTTGCTGTGTATTTGGCCCATTGCATCCATGAATTGTTCTCCCACGCGTCCAGAGCGCCTGTTGACCTCCTTTTCCTTTTCTTGACTTGAGTCCCATCAGTCTGGTTCTTTGACAGGTTTTCTGGAAGCGCGCTTGTACTATTTAAATTTTTGCTCTCATTCTTGCTTTGAGTCGTTGCTTTGTCCAGCACCGGGATGTACTCGTTACTTCCCGATGCTTCTGGTTCTGGTGTGTATATCCCATCTCCCGATCCTCCTATGTACAGAATATTGTTCGTGTCTAGGGCACTGTCGTCGAGCAGCTCCTCTCCGTCCCTTCGTAGAGCGTCATTGGGGGTGGCAGTCTGTGCCTCCTCCGTCGCTTTCGTCGTCCTCTGGGGAGCCCTGGAGAGGCCAGTCAAGGGCCTCCTCGAAGCCCCCAGTCCAGTGGGCACCGGGGAAACCGTCCCGGTCGATCCCTTGGAGTATTCGTCTTGTCTCTTGGCTGGTCCCTGGGCGGTCGTCCCCGAAGTGGGGGCCGCCCGTGGTGTGCCCTGAGTCCGTCGGCCCCTCCACAGGCTCCGCTGGGGAAGTCGTGAGCCCTGCTGAGGAGGTGTCCGGGAGGGGAGGCGTAAGGACAGCGGGTAGCCTGAGCGCGTCGAGGGCCTCGGCAATTTCTGCGGCAGATGACTGTGCTCCAGTCTGGTCGTCAGCAGGGGCGCCGGCTGGGTATGGGTAATCCCAGTCGCCGTAGAAGTCCCCGTAGTTGATGGTGTCGTTCCCCTGCTGGTGTGGCGGTGGCGGTGGCGGCGCTTCTTCTTCCAGTCTCGGCGCTTCTTCGGCGTCGCTTCCCGTGAGGTCGGGTGTGGTTGCGGCATGAGAGTGGGCTGTGGGGTCAGCTGGTGGATCACCGCTGGTTGAGGCTGTGGCAGGTCTGGATACTTGGGATTCGGGAGTGGCTCCCACCTCAGGTGGATGTCGCCTTCCCCTCCTCGAGCTGGCTCGGCCCCAGCATCGCCAGCACCTGTAGGCACAGATAGGGGAGGGAGAACAGCAGGCACCCTAGGTACATTGCGCCCAGGGCCATCAGCAGGAGCCGGCAGTATCCTCCGCCTCGTACTCCTACGCGTACTTGGTCCTCCCCTGTGTTCCCCACCACCATCATCCTCCCCGGGGGAGTCTGGTGGGGGTCCAGGCGGGCCCTGGTCCCCGTCATTGTCCTCCGACTCCTCTGGACCTCTCGCTCCTTCTGGTGGCACCGCCCTGTAACAAGAGTTAAGGTGATACCACAAATCTGATCCTTGCACTCTTACCGCCCGGGGAGTAGCCTGGGTCACTCTGTAGGGCCCCTCTGCCCTGGGGTCGAGACACGATCTCTTAAACACCCTCAGGTACACCCAGTCTCCCACTTGGATCGGTCCTGGCTCAGTCCTCCGCTCCCGCGCTCTCTCTCTTCTCTTCTGCTCGTTGAAAACTGCCCTGTGAACTTGAGAAAGCTGTTTAATATAACTGCTCACTTCCTGTTCTAGAATTTCCAGCGGGGGCCTCTGATCCCCTCTGAACCGTGGTGTGGGCATTGCCCGCCCCGTCACCATTTCGTGCGGGGTCAGATGCGTGGTTCGATTTTTTTCACAACGCATTTTCATCAGCGCGATTGGTAGTGCATCAACCCAATTTAGATTTGGCAGATTTGGATCGTCGTGCGCGCTTTGGACGATCCTCGCGATCTTATTCTTCAGCGTTCCGTTCGCTCTTTCGACCATCCCCTGAGACTGCGGGTGGTAAACACAACCAAACCGAGTCTTGATGCACAGTGCCTGTGCAATCTTTTTCCACGTGTTGGCCGTAAACGCTCGGCCATTGTCGCTACTGATTATTTCTGGGATCCCAAACCTGGGTATCACCTCCCTCGCTAGGAATCGAATCACCGTTTTCTCGTCCTGCCCTCGGCTTGGACAGGCTTCTACCCATCGTGAGTAGCGGCATATTATCACCAATACATGTTTGTACGTGTTCACCGTTCGACCCATGTCGATGTAGTCCATTACCAGGTGTTTGAACGGTCCCTCTGGGAGTGGCACGTGTCCCAGGGGCCGTGGTCCTATGCCTATTGTTATGTTGTTTCTGTAATTGTGTGTGGCACAGGTGTGGCAATTTCTTAGCACGTAATTGATGCGATCTTGAAGGTATGGGGCCCAGAACCCTTTGTCAAGTATCTGCCGCTTGACCTCCCCCCTTGCGCAATGATCCACATCATGCGCATCATGAATGAGGAGATCAAGGAGCCCACTTGGGGCCACCACCCTTCCGTCATGACTCCTCCACACTCCATTCCTGCCTTTCGACGCACCCCTTTCTTCCCATAACAATGTTTCAGCCTGCGGTGCTGCATTCTGTGCGTCTTTGATGGCGCTAAGCGTGACCATAGGATCCACAATTCTAAGTGTTCGGCCGTCCGGTAAGGTTCGGACCACTGGGGCTTGTATCACTGTGTCGGTTGCCGTGAAAAAGCGATCAATTACGCCTGGCGAGTAGCTAGCTTCACAGGGCTTGTCCCAGCACTCGGGGCAACTGGCCCTCTGGCATAGCGCGCAACAGACGGGATCCACCTGATGCTCGTGGTCGTCATCACACCATTGGGAGCACCACATACATGTGTTGTAAGGGTAGGGGCATTTTGTAGGGCAAGGCATGCTGTGCACCGCCCTGTTAAGCAGTATTTTGTGAGGTTCGTTATCCTGTGGGGATTTAGGGGCTGTTTTTAACTTCCTAGCTTCTAACGCCGCTTCCTTTGCTGCCTCATCCGCCTGTGCATTCCCTAGAGTAATGTAGTCCTGTCCCTTACAGTGCGCTTTGCATTTGCATATTGCCAGTGTCTTAGGACGCATCATGGCTGCTAGCAACAACTGAATCTGCTCTAGATGCTGAATTGGGCTCCCATCCGATTTCTTGAACCCTCTCTGTTTCCACTGAGCGCCGTGCACATGGCAGACGTTGTGGGCATAGGCGCTGTCTGTGTGTACGGTTGCATCCTGTCCCTCCGCTAGAGAGCATGCTGCTGTCAGCGCCTTTAATTCAGCTAGTTGCGCTGAACATGGTTGTGTGCACGGTTCGCTCATAACTGTCACAAAGGTCTCTGGACCTTTCATCTGCACTACGCTGAACCCTGCATGCGTCTTGTTGTCATAGTTATGGCTAGAGCCGTCCACAAAGTAGGTGATTCCCTGTCCTAATGGCTCACTTTGCAGGTCTTCCCTCAGCTTGGAGAAGGCGATTGAATCAGCCACGCAGTCGTGTGGCTCGCCCTCATATTCAAGTGGGATGAGATCCGCCGGGTTCCCTGCTGTGTCACATGCCTTTATAGTGACATCTGGGCAGAGTGACAGATTGTAGTACCTCAACTGCCTCTGAGGCGTCACGCAGAATTTCCCTTGTTCCACCAACTGTGCTATTGCGTGACTGGTGTGTATCACCACTGGCCATCCCATGGTGATGTTTGAAGCTTTGACATATGCCGAATATGCTGCTTCAAGACCCTGGAAGCATGGTGGGTAGCCCTGGGCCACCGCATCCAGCTTTGAGCTGTAGTAGGCAATTGCCTGCTTGCCGCGTCCATGGCACTGTGTTTGTGCCACGATTGCGGTCATGTACGCGTCTTTTCCTGCTTCCTTCCTGACTGACACGTACAGATAGAAGGGTCTTCTGTAATCCGGCAATGCAAGTGCAGGTGCTTGCTGTAATTCTCCTTTGATGCGCTCAAACGCCTCATTTCCATCCACTGTCCATGTGAGACGGTTCCTCAGGTGGCTGGTTCCAGCCTGCACGATCATGGCTCGTAGTGGGGCTATCTTTTGCTCATAGCATTCCACCCAGTCGCTGCTGAAACCTATGAGTCCAATGAACGACATCATTTGCTTCACTGTGTTTGGCTTCGGTGCCTTGGTAATTGCTTCAATGTGTTCTGGGGCGATGCCCTTGTGCCCATGCGAAATTCGGCGACCTAAGTAGATCACCTGGGGCTGTGCAAATTGTAGCTTCTTCCTTGATGCCTTGTACCCCCCTTCGGCCAGAACGGTCAGCACGTGGACTGTATCCTTTTCACACGTTTCCTGGTCCGGTGAGCATACCAAGACATCGTCAACATACTGCAGAATCGTGCTCCGGCACACGATGTGTTTTAAGTCCTCCTTGAGTGCCTGGTTGAAAATGTGCGGTGAGTGCTTGAACCCTTGTGGGAGCCTTGTGTACTGGAACGTCTTGCCTTGATATTTGAAAGCGAAGAACTCCCTACTTGCAGGGGCCACTCGTATCGTGAAAAATGCTTGAACCAGGTCAATGGCGGAGAACGTTGTTGCGCTTGCCGGGATGTTAGTCATCAGTACGTTAGCATGTGGGACGTCCGCTGGATAGTCCTCAATGCGTTCATTAACGGGTCTGAGATCCTGGACCATTCTCCATCGCACTCCGTCTGCCTTCAGTACAGGAAATATGGGTGTGTTGCACCTTGCACTTGGGACTTCCTCTAAGACTCCTGCTCCCAGGAGGTCTTCAATTGTCCCTCTTATCCCCTCAGCTGCTTCTGCTGAGATGGGGTACTGTGGCTGGAAAGGCAGCGTTGCTCCTGGCTTCAGTCTGAACTCCACAGGGCTTGCTGACTTTTACCAGTCCTATGTCACCATCTCCTTGTGACCATACCACAGGCGGCACTTTTCTCAATACTCTCTCTGTTCGTTCAGTGCCCGGCCTCCCTGTCTTCTTATCCGTCTCATTGTCTATGTAGTACTTCTTGTATTCCTCCCATTCTGGGTCAGATTTGTTGATGGGCACATGGTTCTCCTTATCCCAGCATCGATATCCTGCTCCTCCCAGCAGGCCATACATGCAGTACGGGTTGCCATAGGGGCATCCCTTAACGTAGGGTATGTCATGAACCTCCTCCGGGGCCATTTGCCCGCTCTGATGGCCTTCCGGGGAATGTATTGCTGGTTGTGCTGCCCTCTTCTTGGGTCACCATGACAGGTGTCGCATGTATGTGCTCCATTCCGCGTCTTCTTTGCTGAATGGCACATGTCTTGTTTTGTCCCAGCAGCGGCGCCCCGCTCCTGGGAATAGACGGTAGAGGCAAAATTGATTTCCATAGGGGCACCGTGTTGCATAGGGTATGTCCTCCTTTTCCTGTGGTTCTGTGTCCATGATCTCGACCACTTGTGGGACTCCCCACACGGTGACTGGTCTGTCCAACTTTATCCTGAACATTGGCTCTCCTTCACAACTTATGGCCGTTTGGAGTCGGTCATTCCCTGTGTCTTTCCATTTGATGCACTTGGCCTCGAGCATCACTAGGCCCATTTCTCTTGCCCTGTGACCTATGGCCACTCTCAGGGTGATATGTGGCATTGTTCCAGGCATGTCAAAGATCACACCTAGATCTCATCCTTCCACAAATTTCACCTCAGCGGCCACTCCTTCTTTGGCCACCACTAGTGCACGTATGTCAAGTGGGATGCGTCCCCACTTCCTTGTTCCACTACCCATTTCCTTGTTCCACTTTTCCTCTCTTTCCTTGCTTGGCGTTTGGTAAAATTTTATTGTACAGTGAAAAGGGCATCTTGGTGCCCTCAACCGAGCATGAAGGCTGCTTATTTGAAAAACATGCTCGTTGTAGACCACTCGCTCTATGTTTGGCTCCAATCGTCCAATCCAGTAGACCTGGTGAGTTTCAGTTTGAGATGGGGCACTTATCCTTAGGGCCATTTGGGTTGCCAGCCCTGTTATCTGTACCCCTGTTGGGGAACACTCAATTTGGAGTCTTAGGTTGCACAGCGCGTCCCGTCCCAATAGGTTGACGGGCGTGTGTTCTGCTATTTAGACTGGTATCCTGATTTCCTTGTCTTCTATTTGGATTGATACTGGAGCCGTCATTGGAATTAGCTGCGTTTTTCCCGAAAAACCCACTGTCTTCATAAACTTTCCTGAAGATCTGGGGAGGTGTTGGGCATCTTTTGGGTGAAGACAAGTATATGTTGCCCCTGTATCCACTAAACATTTAATTTCCATGCCCTCGATTAGAACCTGCAGCATTGGTTCTGCGTCAGCTCCCCTTGTCAGGGCGGGGAACTGACCCTCCCCTGGGTTTTCTGGGCCTCGTCAATTCCAGTTTCCCCCGTAAGGGGAGACTGGGCCAGAGGGTGCCTGCATTTGCTGTGGGGCTCTCCCTTGTTGGGGAGCATAATTTCCTCCTTGCACTTGTCCTTGATTTGCCTGTCCTCCTTGGTTGTTCTGGCCTCCGGTTTTTGTCGGGCAGTCCCTGGAGATGTGTCCCGTTCCTCCACACACCCAACATTGAATGCTGTTTCCCTGACTCTGCTGGCCTTGGTATTGTCCTCTTCCATAGCCTCCTCTGCCTTGTCCTCCTCTTGCCTGGCAGAATCCTCCTCTGCCTCTTGGCTGGTACCATTGTTGTCTCTGTTGCTGTTGTTGTGGGGGTCCATATGGCGCTTGTTGCCATGTTTGCATCATGGGCTGCACAGGTTGCGGCTGCATCATCACTGGTTGTTGCACTATAGGTTGCTGCATTACTGGTTGCTGCACTACTGGCGGTTGTGGCTGTGTGGTAGGAGCTGTAGCGGGCATTACCGGAGCTTGGGTAGCTGCCTTCTTTGCCCCCTTTGCCTCCTGGAGCTGCACATGGGTCAGCTTCCTTATAGCCTCCTTCTCCTGTTGCTCCTCCTTGTCTTTCCCTTGTCTGTACAAGGTTACATGATGCACCACTGCCAGCCTGAATTCCTCTTTGGGCATGGCTGCCACGCGCCAGTCATTTTCCAACTGTGTTCTTACTTCCTTGGGCAAGGCGTCCATGACCGCTCTCCTGAACTGCATGGTGAGGGGTCCTGAATCTTCTGGCCTTTGTTCCATCCTTATCGTCCATTCCTGCGCTGCCTTTTCCACGAAGGCTGCGGGATTATCACTATCTTTGAGTTTCTCTATCCAGACGGCTGAGGGGCTGTACTGGTTGGGGTATGCTGCCCTTAAGGCTTTCCATACATTGTTCCGGACGCTATCGAAACACAGGGCGTCTCGGCTGGCATCCATCAATCGCCCTAGTTTTTCTCTCTCCAGTACAGCCTCTGTGTCAGCCTTTCCCAATATCAGGCCAAGTAGATATAAAGTATCTCCCACGGCCAGGTTTCGGCCTTGAGTCTCTGATTCTAGCCGACTTATCCATCTGCCCGCTCCCTCATGCAGGACAGGAAGTCGTGAAATTAGGCCATTCACATCTGAGTGGGTCCATGGCTGGTAGTGGGCCGTTTGGTTTTTTGTTATTAATGGTGCCATCACAACCGTTTCTTCCTCATCCGATTCTTCTGGGATGGCTTCTTTTCTTTCTTTTTCTTTCCGTGCCCTCTCTCTTTCTTTCTTTCCCTCCTTTTCCAGTTTTTCCAGCTCCTTTTTGTTTTCTTTCAGGCCTTTCTTGACTCCTCCTTCAATCTCGTTGAGCCCCTTCCGTACTCCTTTCCTAATCTCGTCCAGACCCTTTTCAACTCCTTTCTTCATCCTGCTGATTCCGAACAGTCCCGTAGCGAGCACGCTGGGTGGGATCATTATTGGATGCATGTTGGCCGGTGCTTGGCATGCCGGCTTTTGTCGTTGGTGGGCCCTCACCCCCTGTTTCCCTTTGTATCTTCCTCCACAGGCGGTACACAGTGAGGGGTCTATTTCTCCCGTGACCCCAGACAGTTCCCTCTGCGCTTGCTCAGTGAGGTATTGTTCCATGACCGCCAGGCCCTCTCCTTCATTTTCCACTGACTCATAGTCTTCTTCTGAGCCACTCTGGCTGTTTACCTCATCTGGGTCTTCTTCCTTCTTCCAGGTTGTGAGTCAAATTGAAGGTCAGCTGGCAGGACCCCCTACCCTTGTTCCTTTGATCCTGTTGGTCGGGGGAGTTCTGCCTGAGCTCCTGACGGTCCTTTTCCCTTTTCTGTTCCTTTCTCAGTTCCTTGCTCCTTTTTATTTCCTCCTCCCTGAGATCTCTTTCCTCCTTTTCTTGCTCCATTGTGGCCTCTATCTTTCTTAGGATCTCCGTCATTTCTCTCCTCAGGCTTTCGACACATCCCTCGTAGGCCTGTCTGTACCTGACGTGTCCTTGCGTGCTTCCCGGGCCCGTCCCTTTTCTTATCCATTCCTCCATTTCTCCTAATTCCTCCAGGATTCCGTCGGCCAGGCGCCCTTCCTCTGTCCCAATCCTTTTGGCGATCTTCAGTCTTTTCATCCATTGTTCCACTTTCATCATCCTTTTTTCATACCATTCTTCCACCCTTTGCTCCCCTTCTTTTCTGTTTTGGCACCATTCTGCTGCCCGTCTGGTTGCTTCATCTATTTCCCTCCTGCAGTCCTGGGTGTATTTCACGAGTTTTTCCCATATTTCTCTGCACCCCTCTTTTACCGGTTCCTTGTCCATCTGTGACCTCACCCAGGCCAGGGTTTCCAGGGCCTCTCCATCTTGGGCTTCTTTCTCTTCCTCCCCTGTGGCCTTCCTCCATTTTCTCATGACTGCCTCCAGGTGGTCCCACAGAGTTTCATACCATTGTCTCTGTTCCTTTTCTCCCTCCCCAGGGGCTTGCTCCTTCCTTTGGCCTGGAGGGCGCAGGGGTTCGCTCCCTCCAGCTTCCGGGTCACCCGCACCTTTCTCCTGGCTCTCCCAATAGGGCTTTTGGGGGCTGGTTACTGGAGATCTATTCGTCTCCCAGTGACTTTTTGTGCTTGCGTGGAAGTCACTTACCACCTGCTCTTCCGATCTTCTTGCAGCGTCTTCTTCCCCAACCCACTCCTGTCCTCCATCCGGTTCTGTACCTCCCAGAAGGTATTCTGGGAGCGGTGCCCTGGTGGGGGATGATGGCGGCGATGACTGTGCGGACGCCGGTTGAGGTGTTGATAGCCCCGACCGGGGGTTGGCCTGTTCCCACCTTATTCTCTTTACTTCTTTCAGCACCTCCGCGCAGGTTCCTTCCAGTGTGATTCCCTTCACCATTAGTGGGGCCTGCACCGCCAGGTGCACTGTTGGGGCCTGTGATCCGTACACTGGTGCTTGTATTGCCAGGGCCCGTGGGTCCCTTTCCTCCAGGCGCCGGATTATTTCCCGCACGTTGTCCTCCTCTCGCGGCACCTCCGGGTACAGCTTATCCTTTTCCCTGTATGGGGGAGGACGCGGCTCCTCCATGGGCGGAGCTCCTGGCTCTGCTGCTTGGGTCAGGGTGTCTGGCTCTCTCTTTGTGGGCTGTAATTGGGGGCACTTTTCTGTAATGGGCGTTGCGGGCGGCGTGTCATTCTGGTCCGCCCTCTGCCTTCTCTTCCTCTCAGATATTTTAGCGAAGGCCTCCAGAGTGTTCAATTCCTACTCTCTTTTTTCCTGCCTCCGTGTGCCTTTGTCATAGCCCTTGTAGTTCATGATCTTTTCCCTCATTTGAGCAATTATTGTTGGGTTGAGTGACCCTTCTTTTGGCCATGCTGTGTGGTCTCCTTTGTATCTTAGGAACCATTTATGGTTGATGCTCTTTACGTCTTTCTCAGCAATGGCATTCTCCTTTACTACTTCCTCCAGGGGTGTCATTATTCTAGTTGCCATTTTCTTTAGAGGTCGTCGTCTTCGGTGAAATGGAGATCACTGCCGTAGTCCAGTTCGTCTCTGTCCTCCCGGTCTGTGCAGAACATGCGATAGTCCTTCTTGTATCGCCTTTCCCTCTCCCTTTTGCACCTGTTCTGGTCTTTTTCTTCCCAGTCCAGCCGTAGGTCGCTCACTAAGTACAGTATAGAATTCTGCACGTCGTCCCACTCCTTGAAGACAGTATTTAGCTTGCCTCTTCTTTCTTCAAATGTTCTTCCTTTATCGTTCACTGCGCTCACGCTCCACCCGTTACTCCCGTGCTCGGAGATCCTTATTGTCCACTTTTCTTTTACTTTCAGGTCACCCGATGTAGCTCCTCCTTCACTTCCGGCTGCTTGGGGCTGTGGTTCCTCCTGCTTCCTCACTGGCAGGCTATTAGGGGTTAGTTCCCCCAACAAAGAAAGCGTTGCCTTTAAGTCTATGTCGACTCGATACTTGCACCTATACGGGAATTTGCACTCAAAGGGGACTTCACCCACGTATCCTACGTATTCTTGGCCTTTTCCGTCTCTGACGCTTATCTCCCAGTCGTATTCGTCGTATTCAGCGATATCTATGGCCCAGAGCACGTTCTGCTGTCCCTGTTCCATACACTTCTTAGAATCTCTTCTGTACTTATCCAAGGAGCTCCTGAGTCTCTGCTAGTCTGATGTGTCACTTTCCTTTTAGATGTCAGCGTCTTCGGTGAAATGGTAGACTTTATTGCCCCAGATAGACTTGAAGTAGTCTTCTTCAAACTCCCGGTCTTCTTCTTCCCTTTGGCTGAACTTGAGGGAGTCCTCTCTGTCTTGCCTCTCTCTCTCCCTTTGGCACCTATTCTGGTCCTTCTCTTCCCAGTCCAGTCGGAGGTCACTTATCGTATATAGTATAGTGTCCCTTACCTCTCCCCAATCTTCAAGGACAGTATTTAATTCAGCTCTTCCTCCTTCGAGCACCTCTCCTTTATCGTTTGTGGCGCTCACGCTCCACCCTCTATTTCCGCTTTCAGCGACCCTTATTGTCCACGTCTCTTTTATTTCTGAGCTGCCGGATGTGGCTCCCTCTTCGCTCCCGGCTGCTTGGGGCTGTGCTCCCTCTGGTTCTTTCTGCGGCAGGGTGAAAGGGGTCAGTTCATAACCAGGGGAAGTGCTGCCTCCTCGTCTATTTCGTCCCGATTTCTGCACCTGAAAGGAAATCTGCACCCAAAGGGGAACCGCCCTACGTACCCCACTTGTTCCTGACCCTCTCGGTCTCGGATGCTTATTTTCCAATCGTGTTCACCGTACTCAGTGATATCTATGGTCCAGATCACGTTTTGTTGTTGATGTTCCATATACTTTCAAAGCTTCTCCTGGACCTGCCTAATGGGTTTCTGAGCTTTGTTAATCTGATTTATCGCTATCGTCACTCCTTGTGTCCATAGGCGTCCCTAATTCTAACGGGTAAGCTCTCCCTATCAGGTATTCTACTTTCTCTAGCAGCTCCGTGTAACTGTGGCACTGATATGCTCCACTCACTAGACCCTCTCTGTTCTTTCCCAATATATACCACTTGTTATCTTGTTGTCGAGTGAAAATGACGTGCCACTTATATTCCAAGTTCATTCGCTATTGGTGGGCGTTATTCTTTTAGTTTTTACTAGACCCTTACTTTTATTTTATTATTGTGACTGTCCTCCTTATTTTATCAATGTTATTTTATCAGCCGGAACTTTGAGTCCTTATCTCTCTTTTCAATAATATCTCTTCACTCAAAATTACCTTTTAACCTTTTATTTTATTTTCACAAAGTACATTTATTGGCTCTATTTCCTCTTTTGTTTATTGAAGCAAGTACAACACTTTTCACTTTAAGCAAGATCAGCAGATTAGAAGTTTTTAGCTAAGCAGTTATTGTGGAGTTTATTCAGCTTAAGCAGTTGCTATAGAGGCCTTGCAGTAGTACCTCCCCTCTTCACTAGCTTTCTATCTATACCTTCTCCTTCTTGCAGCTGGGGAGTCCCTCTCAAACTTGCGCTTCCTGCCCTCAGGTGGGGCAAAGAGCTGGTCAACCACTGGCCTTGTGTTCACCCCCACAAACTTTCCTACCTGCTCTATCACTGTCTGCAGTGCCATGCCAGTGCAGCGCTATGCTGGTGCCTAGTCTTGAGTGGGTTCCTCCGTATTTGTCAAGGTGGTCAACATGAACTGAATATTTATCCCTAGTGTTCCCTCCCTTGTTCCAGAACACTGACACTGATAAAGACTCTCTCATAAAATTGGCCAGCCTACCTCTATCTCGGCCAACTATCTCTCTTAGCTCCTGTTCTATGTCCTGCACTGGCTGGGGCTCAGTCGGGCCGTGAACCTCCTCCTGCTGGGGCACAGTTGGACTGTAGCTTGAGCTATACCGGGGGCTGGTTGGGCTATAGCTTGTAGAGGGCGGTGGGCTATATCGGTATATGGTTGGGCTGTTAACTATACGGAATGGACTATGAATTAGCTGGTGGGATACGGTGTTACCTGGATAGGGAGTTGGAGCTCTCACTAGACCCCCTAGACCCCCTTGACCTGACTCCTGGCGCCCCTCTTCCTCGGACCCTAAGCTGCTGTAGCCTGTCTCTGGTGGGGCACTGGCTTCCCCCTGTCCACTGTCTGCCTCTGTCCCTCCCACACTACTGTTTGGAGTAAACTCCTCTGAGGAGTTTGTGTCGGGCTCTCCCTCACCTGACTCGTCGGAAACTTCAAGGCGGTAAAGGATTTCTCCTAGGGTCTCTGGCCTAGGGTCTCTCACAATCCTAAGCTTGGGCACCGCTACTCCAACAGGGGGCTCGGGGGGGGCTTCTGCAAAAACCTCCAACAACTGCAACACTCTTCTTATGTTCAGACTATGGTTGTCGTGCAACCTTCTTATGAATATGCCAGCAGCGACTTCGATTATGTGAGTCTGACGTCCGTCTGTCAGTGTGGCGATCCTCCTTCCCCCGCCGAACTCCTCTACCTCAAATGTGTATGTGTACTTGTCTTGCATCTATTGTGGGCCCATGCCCAGGCAACAAAACAAAACACAACGGCGCACACTCAGCTTTTACAGAAACAACAACAGATTATAATAAAATAGATTTTGTTCATTACCCTTTACTCAGGACAGTTTCACACGTTTAACTCACAGCTAATATTGCAGTTTACCTATTTAACCCGTTCTTCTCTCTGAAACACACATATATTTTAGGGCAGCCCGTGCTCCCTTCACACAAAATACTATTTTAGTTTTCTCCTTGAAAACTAGATTTCCTCCTTGGAAATTAAAACACTATTTTTTAGCTTTCTCCTTGAAAACTAGATTTCCTCCTTGGAAATTATCACATGGCCATTTAACTCAGTTTTCTCCTTGAAAACTACTTTTAACCGGTTTTCACAATTACAAAACGCTTTTTTAAGATCAACAGTATAACCCAATCTCTGTCTTGTGTCTCCACTATCCTTTTGAGGATTCAGGTTAACACCCCTTCCCGGCCTACCCACCGACTCCCACAGTACAGCTCTCCCTAATAATAAGCAAAAGTGCCTACCTTTTCGGGCCCTGGAGAGCTGCACTGGAGAAGTCTGCTTCACCCGGGACGGAACTGCTTTCCTTGTTGAATCCTTTCAAATCTCGGTGGAACCTCCAGATCTGTCGTGGAAATTATCCACTTCCCAAAACCTCCAATCCAACTAGCACTCTGATGTCAAAGACCCGAAGGAGAACACCAAGACGAGAGATGCTGAAGACTGTTGATCCTTTATTCACCGTATTGCAGTGAGAATACAATCCAAACAGCGTCAGGACTGGACCATCAGGCAATAGAGTGATGAGTGGCAGCTGCTACCCCGATGAGATCTGATCTGAATGTGCCTGAGCTCTCTCTTTTATGCTCTCAGGGGCCTGAGAGGCGTTCCTATCACCAGGAACGTCATCAGGCCCCTTTTAGCCAATCAGAACGTTTTGGGACCTGAGATATTGGTGGAAACTCCTTCTCATACAAACATTAAAAAAATGTGTGTTGCTAGGCAGAATACATGTGACCAGGTTCTATGTGTAATCTGTTGCTAGGCAGGGTATGTTTTGATTTGGTTCTATGTGTCATTCCAACTTTGGTTTCACTTCCTCTCTCTGGAAGGTCCCTGCCTCTCCTCTTCTGCTAGCCCCTTCTATTTATGCCCTTCTGGTAAGCACCTTTCTCTCCCAGGCCCTGTCTTGCTTACTTCCACTCTTAGCCTTTGACAGTCCAGTCTCATGACTTCCAATAAATGTTGCATAATAGTTGCACAAACAATGTTCTCATAGTAAATGGAATGTTTCTTAATAAACCGATACACACACAAGTATTATTATTATTATGTCTAGATAAAATCACCACATATTCCACAAACAATGTTCTCATAGTAAATGGAATGTTTCTTAATAAACCGATACACACACAAGTATTATTATTATTATGTCTAGATAAAATCACCACAGCACCTAACCCCTCACTGCTCCCCGAGCGCCGCCGTTGTAGCAGGCAGCTCACTGCGCCGGGATTAGTGTGTGCTTCACCTCACTGTGTGTTCACTGTGTGCTGTTTGTGTTTCACTAATTCACCCTCACAGGATCAAAAATGTATATATACTTATATTACTTACTTATACTATACTTATACTTATACACTAACGCAAGTCGGAATCCCAGCAGACCATTACTCAACTCATTCTTTTAGGATTGATGCAGCCACCACTGTGGAAAATAACGGTCTGCCCTCAAAACTCTCGGCCTGTGGTCCTCCGACGCCTATCACTCATATCAGATCAAATCTCTGATTTGAGGAAAGAGCACCTTGCGCACTCCCATTGAATTTGCTCAGCGTGGTTCTGGCCATAGAGTCCTTCATCTTCAAACGCAATTTTTGGGGTGTATGGTTGAATCCTGCCTGACTCCTGCCTGCGCAGTCGACTCCGGCACGATTCCGCGAAGCCCTTCAGGACTATGGCCAGAGACCTTGCCAAACTTACTTAGACATTGGCGTCTAATTGTCGAAGTGGCGGCATTAACATTAATTTTCAGGCGTCCCACTACTGCAACATTTTTTTTTCATTGTTGGAGTAGCTGCACTTGACCTTTTTTCAAACGTCCTGTCATTCCGACATGAGGTCATTAACAGTGCCATAGCCAGGATTTTTCAACGGAGTGGACTTTTGCGAAGTAGGCCTAGGGTGGGTCTTTATTTTTTTTTGATTCCAATATGGGCAGTATAGCCTAGGCCTACAGTAATCGTCCCAACTTTAAACAACACACGGTTTCATCACAGCTCAGACGATTCATGGCAAAAAAAACAATAAAAGGCTACATTGATAAATGGCAGGGGCATCGACAGGATTGGATTCTATAATAGCCTACGCACAAGAACTTTAACCGAATGAAACCGAAAGGTTAGACTCGTCTTTAAGAGTGCGCCTCACGCACACCAGCTCCGTTGAACATCAATGTTCAATTCATATTTTTTGTGTTTAAGAGCTAAAACAAGTTGATTAGAGAGTCACATTTAAAATGTTGGGTAGTCTAAATTATAGCCTGTAGCGCGTGCATCTCAGAGGAAGAGATTTTGGAGAGAGACAGAGAGGATTTAACCTAGGTGATGATTATTTGTGTCTGGTGGTAATTAGACTTGAGTATAGATACCTACGAATTGTTTTGAATAAAAAAGATAAGACAACAAATGAAATGTGACAATACGTTACAGATTACATTTCTGGGCATGTATTCTGTATTCTGTAACGGAATACGTTTTGAAAGTAACCCTCCCAACACTGAACATGATAACATATGTTTATGACTATGGCATAGCTTTAGCTCCCCACCCAAGTAGGCTAAATTAGCTAAGTCACATGGTTAGCCTTGTTAGCAAAACTACTAGAAAACATTAGCTAAGTGCTAGCAAACATTAGAGCCATTCCAACTTTCACCCAGACAGCACACATACATCTACCCGATGTCGGTTTCAGATCAGCATGGAATCCTCCCATATAATGTCTCAGGGGTATCGGCCTGAAGTCGCTTCCATGTATGTTGGCTTTTGATCGTTCCTACTACCCAAAGCAGATCCCGCTATCTGTTTTTTTTACCCCAGCTTCTATGTATGTTGGCTTTTGATCGTTCTTACTACCCAAAGCAGATCCCGCTCTATCTGTTCTTTTTTTTTCGTGTGTAGCAGGCAGCCAGGCACGTTAGATCAGCCTCCTGAAGCAGCGATTTTCAGGTTGGTAAATTCACTCATGTAAATTGTCAGAAAATAGGCATTGTGTCAATTGTATGACTGTTTTTATATATTTGCCTGCTAGGCTAAGCCATAATTTAGTGTACATTACTTTATAAAGAGCTGTTTTGGGGTAATTAGAACTTGTTAGAACTGTTGTGAACTAATTCACATTAGCTAGTTGAGCTAACCCTGGAAAATATGTTAAACCTAGCTAGCAGCTATGGCGAAATGTTAACACTACAGCATCCATGATTACCGGTACAAGGACAGCAATATGCTTGGGTGTAAGAATAGCAAGGTATTATTTGACCATGAGACTTAACCCAGGAAAGGCTGTCGTTTTTGTATGGAGAGGAGTGGAAGTAGGCTATTAGCTAACGTTACTGTCTTGGCTGAGCTAACCTGCTGGTCGTGTCATCATAACGCCTTTGCACAGAGGAAATGCACAGATATATGCAAATGCATATGCAAAGCAAATGTAGGCTACGTTTCAGTCCCAAAATTCTCTAGTCACTTCCAGAGTTCGTGTTTTGGCCGGCGTTAGTGCACTAGCCAAGTAAACAGCATTAGCTCGCCTCCGCTTGATTGAAATATCAGCTGAGGTAACGCTAATGGGTTTGAAATCTCTTTCTCCGAGCTTGGTAGTGGTTCTCTGCATCTATGAAAATTCATTAACAGCAATCGGTAAGGGTAGACTTAAAAGATGAAAGTGTCGCGGTGAATTAATTGTTTTTAAAATATTTACATTCAACTTTTAAACGGTCTACTTTTAAACTATCTATCTATTAAACTAGCCGTCTATCAACAACTTTTAAACTATCTACATTCAACTTTTAAACAGTCTACTTGTAAACTATCTATCTATTAAACTAGCTGTCTATCAACAACTTTTAAACTATACATTTAACTTTTAAACGGTCTACTTTTAAACTATCAACTTTTATTAAGCTATGCAACCACCATATCTATCCTAGCATCACCGTAGTAAGCATCTCTGTATTATCTATTTTAACTATACATGATATTTTACTTAACAATTTTTGCATTTTCATGCACTGGTAATTCCTTGGAATTGCATTTCTAGTTCGTATTTTTGTTCTTCTAACGCAGCTAATGCATCTTCAACCATTTAACGTAGAAACTTCATTCAAACTATGTTACATAGGTCTTAATTAGGACATGTATTTTTCATTTTTGTAACTTTTATACTTTTTAAACTATTAATTAAAAATTATAAAAATTTCCCCATTGACTTAACATTGGCCTTTATGACATCACAGGAATTAGAATCTTGTGGCAGGTGGCAAGCATACAGTCTCATTGAGTCCCGAAGCCATGACGTAGCGTTGCCAAGGCAGCAATTTCACTGGATCTAAACAAATCAATCTACCATTAGAAATCAACATAGCGGTGGCTTTCTTAATATATTTCAATCATTTTACAATGTTTCTAAGACGTTAGTATATTTTTTTACACTGTAGGAATCACATACTACAACATATATTCATACCAACACGATCAAATTCGTGACTACAGAGTTTTATATTTAGCATGGGTTTCCTCCGTAAAAGAGACCTGCATGTAACTTCACAGCATGCGGTTAAAATCCTTAAATTCACGGATGTGTTTTGGCTTTATTTTTTTGGCAAAAAACGTCGCTCTTAACAGCCACCAGTCTTTGAGAAGACGTGAAATATCCACTGGAATTTTGTTTCTTTCTATTACACCTGCCAGGGAACCCGTGTTATGTGGCTAAGCTGCTGCCTAGCAGGTAAAACATGTTTAAATGGATATATTTATTTTTATTAGCTAGAAATGATGCCACTTGTCTACATTCAATGCTATTTATGCCACTTCGAAAGTTTGTTTAGATCCAGTGATTCTGCAGTCATGGAAACGCTACGTCACACTTCGGGACTCTATTCTCTTAAGACTACACATCCTATTCAACTGTTTTCTCTGTCCACAACTGTTTCAAAATAAAAGTCCTCACTACAATAATTACCTATTAAATAATTTAACAATTTAAACTATCCACCTATTTAACTGTTCAGTCAATCCAACTATATTAAACCTCATCTACCTAGCAAATAATTTAACCATTTAAACTATCCACCTATTTTACTGTTCAGTCATTCCAACTATTAAACCTCATCTACCTAGCAACCAATATAGCAACCACCTCAAGTACCCTAGCAATAGCCTAGCAACCACTTCCACAGTTACAACCTAGCAACCATTATAGCAACCAATGAGTTTAACCTAGCAAGACAGCCTAGCAACCACCTCATGTACCCTAGCAACGGCCTAGCAACCATGTCAAATACCCTAGCAACAGCCTAGCAACCACATCCACAGTTACAACCTAGCAACCAACATAGCAATGAATGAGTTTAACCTAGCAACCAGCATAGCAACCACCACAACTAACCTATCAACAGCCTAGCAACCACCTCACGTACCCTAGCAACAGTCTAGCATCCATGTCAAATACCCTAGCAACCACTTCCACAGTTACAACCTAGCAACCATTATAGCAACCAATGAGTTTAACCTAGAAACCAGCATGGCAACCACCACAACTAACCTAGCAACAGCCTAGCAACCACCTCATGTACCCTAGCAACAACATAGCAACCATGTCAAATACCCTAGCAACAGCCTAGCAACCAATATAACAACCAATGAGTTTAACCTAGCAACCAGCATAGCAACCACCACAACTAACCTAGCAACAGCCTATCAACCACTTAAAGAACCCTAGCAACAGCCTAGCAACCATGTCAAAGACCCAGGCAACAGCCTAGCAACCACCACAACTTCAACCTAGCAACCACCATAGCAACCAACAGGATTACCTAAGCAACCAGCATAGCAACCACTTAAATTTGGCATAACAACCAATATGTACCCTAGCAACACTATTGCAACTATATCTGCATTATTTGTTTTTACTCTGTATGATATTTTACATCATATTTTTTGCATTTTCATGCACTGTATTTCCTTCAGGAAATGCTTTTCTAGTTATTATTATAACCTTTTCTTTTTAACTTTTCAAGAGTGAATGCAACTCTAACCGCTACAGACATGTTGAAATAACCGTTGTGTAGGTCTGGAGTTGGACAAGAGAGTTATTTTTTAAAAAGTTTAGACATTGAGAAATAGGGGATTCAAAATTTTAAAAAGCTATTTTTCCCCCATACAGTTGAAAGGCTGTGATGTCATAATGGCCTAAAGGCAGCTGCGCTTGTTAAGCTCCCAGAGTAGTTCCCGGGCTAATCAGAACACTGGCACAGGTGTCACCTGTGAAGTCAACTGTCTCAGCTTCTAATGCATACAATCTGGTGCTCCCTAAAACTACACATCCTGTTTAAGTGTTTCCCGTGTGTCAAAATAAAAGTCACAGCCATATCTCATGCTTTGAGCATTATATCTCCAGAACAGCTTGACACATATGCTTCAAATTTGGTACAAGTGTTTGTATGGACTCAAAGATGAAGTGAGTTGATGTTGGAGGTCAAAGGTCAAGTCCATGAATACTCTGAGTGCGATATCTCAAGAATGCCTTGACATACATGCCTTAAATTTGGTATGAGTGTTTGTTTGGACTTTAAAGATGAGGAGAATTGATGTTGGAGGTCAAAGGTCAAATGTCAAGGTCAAAAACACCTTGAGTGTTATATCTCAAGAATGCCTTGACACACAAGGTTTTTTGGTACGAGGGTTTGTATGAACTCAAAGATTAAGTGATTCAATGTTTTTTTTTTTTTATCAGGAATCTCCCTACCAACATTAAGCCAGCAGCTTTCCATCCACTATTGTAATTCCTCTGGCATTACATTTCTAGTTCTAACTTTATTCTTTTCCCCTGAGGTAAAACATCTAAATTATCAAACAAGCCACACGATTAGTGCCTACGAAACAGACTCTGACAACTACCTACACGTTGATGTCGGAGCAACAAATTTGGCCGTTGGTGATTCATTCAAAGTCAACTTCAACCTGGCTGGAAAGGATAGCAACCAGAACCAAGAGTTAACCTATCTGGTATGTGTTTATTGGCTACATTGCACTGGTTATAAAAACTAAAGTAAAAAAAAACTAAAAAAAAAAATGTTCTTATTTTTACTTTTTATATTGTTTACTTGAATGTTATGTTTGTCTGTGGACCAAATTGGTAAAATATGTCTTGTCTCCACCGTGGGATAGAGGGAAACATAATTTCGATCTCTTTGTATGTCTTGACATGTTAAGAAATTGACAAAGCAGACTTTGACTTTGTTCGATTCCCCCAGAGACGCCATATTTGTTTTTTGTATGTCTGTGTAAGGGGCACTTATTATAATGTAGAGTGAAGTGCTGCCTTTCTAAGTAACTTTTCACAAGAGGAGTAGACAAATGAAAGTACCAAAATAGTTTACCCAGAACATATAGCCGGCATTTATTAAACATCAAATATCAAACAGTATGACCTTGTTTCTCTTTTCTGTCCGTTTAGTTGTGAAAATCAGTATTTCTATTGTTTTCAACATTTTCACACAAGTTGAGAAAAATATCAAATAAAATGACCTCAGAGCTCTGATAAAATAACCCCAAAATAATAAAGCAAAGTCTATCTACCCGGGTAGTATTTTTTTTTTTGGTGAGATGGTGAGATCTTGCGCTTATCTGCATAATGAAATGAAGAAATGGTGAGTAGAAGCAGTTTGTGTCGCTTGCAAGATGATCATTCGCGCCCTCTGCTCTTCTGCCTCCCGTATCCAATGGCGAATTTGTCCAATGGAACTCTCTCTCAAATTATGCATCCAAACAAAAAAAACAACCTGCATAGCAGGGCAACAATTTGATTCAATTTCTCTCGGTGCATTTGACCAGATCTGGAAATATAACTCATATTCATGAACTGTAGTAGCTTATTCTTATTTTTAATCTATACATTCACTAGCCTACATACATGAAACTTTAGCACTAGCATAACTGTTACCACGTACCTTAGTAACATGGCTTCAACATAGCATGCATTAAACAAATGAGTTACAGCAAAATAGAACTTTTACATGCTTAACTCATTAAACACATCTATCACGCCATGTATGCTAGTAACATAAATGACGAACATGTGTAAAACACTCACCGGAGAAAACTCATACAAGTAAACTCCTTGTCATAATTTCGACCCTTCACTGTTATTCCTTCCTTAGAAGTAGGTTTGGTGGGAAAAACCCTTTTAACTAGCTCTTCAATGTTATTTTTTACTTTTCTTCTCAGTGTAGAAAATCTAAATATGGCTTCAGCTCACTATCGTTCTGTTGTCGTTCTGCTGTTTGCGATTTCTCTCTTCTTCTCTAAGAATCAGTGTAGCAGTTTCCCCTCTATGCAGCGCCACCACTGCCACCTACTGGACAAATACGGTGTGCAGGGAAAACATAACTAAAAGTAATCAAGAAATTAGATATTAAACTAGAATAATGTAATCCTATTAGTAGGCTATTTTTGAGTGGGTTACATCTGCAATACACGTTCAATATGTTGATTATATTTAATTTATAATGGTGTCATGACAGCCAATTGTTCAGGCTCATCACTTCATAAACCTAGAAGATAAGTCAGGCCAAACACAGTTATCAAGTTGTCATGACAATATCATGCCATGGAAAGTATTCATGACACAATTATAATGCTGTCATGACAATCAATTATTCCGGCCCACCACTTCACAAACCTAGAAGATGAGTCAGGCCAAACACAGTTATATGTCAATTTTGCATTTCTTTCTTGGCTAATGTCAAGTTGTCATGACAGAGACACCCTCAAATAAGAACATTGAGAAAATTGCCCCTCGGGGATAAATAAAGATTTTTGAATGGAAATTGAATTGAATTGAAATAATATCATCTTGGCTAATGTCAAGTTGTTATAATGATGACACCCTAACAATGTCAACTTGACATTCCAAAAACCGAATGATACATTATGACAACAGTCATAAACATTAATAATGTGTCATTAATGTGCATGACATGTGTCATGTCATTCTTATGACGGTTACATGTCACCCTTGTGTAGACCCCTTCAAATAAAGTGTTACCGATTATTGTATGATTATTAGGTTTCATAGGTGTGTTTGTATGTGTGTCTTTGTTTCTCTGTATGTGTATCTGAATATGTGTGTGTTTGTGTGCGTATGTATGTGTGTATGTGTGTGTGTGATGTGACAGATCCTGAACAAAGGGCAACTTGTGCAAGCTGAGAGGTTCAAGAGACAGGGCCAGTCTGTAGTGACGATGTCCTTACCAGTGACCAAGGACATGGTCCCCTCCTTCCGTATTGTGGCGTACTACCATGTGGGCTCATCTGAAGTGGTGTCCGACTCAGTCTGGGTGGACGTGAAGGATACCTGCATGGGAACGGTAAATATCTTTTTTATCCTTTTTATGTTTTATCATATTTATTATTTTAGCAGCCGATGGGCTGTATTTTTCACACCAGCGCATGGCGTAAAACTTGTTTTCCACCAGCGCAAAGTTTAATTCGGTATTTTGCACGTTTATTTTTTAAACAATGCGCCAAGGGGTGTGGCAATTAACAACCTAGGGAGAGGCCTAGTGCATTGTCTAAAAATCACTATTGTACACCTGGTCAGAAGTCTATGGCGAGTTGTTCATATGTTATTTTAAGAGCGCATTGTCAACAGTCATATTGGCAGGTGCACACACCATCCTTCTATCATTCATGAACGCACACCAGCGCACATCCATGCAAAACATTACAAATTGCACGATTACAATGGGAATAATTAGAATAAAGATATTACGAAATACTGTACATCTCATGATGAGTAGTTATTTACCATCATTTGCAAATTGGTAATGACGGTTAAAAGTGATTAGGGGAGAGGCGAGAGACACGTATGGAGCACAGCTGAAGACGCACTGTCACGAGATATAAGCAACTCCTCTGCAGGATAAATGTTGTTTTATTCAATCATTTGAGCAATATTAGGGTAAGCGTTGCTTTTCCAGCCTATGTTTTTGATAGTAACCCATTGTCAGTCAATAGTGAAAGTAATTGCATATAACTGTCTTGTCGTTGACTGACACCTTGGTGAAGTTAATTTCACTTTGCCAATGAGTTCAAATAATAGACGAGTGCAAATGTGTGAAGGCTATGCTATGTTTTAGTAAAGCATGGTTTAAGAATGACTATTCCATACGGTCTCGAAAGCAGCCTCCTTCAAATGCGCCATTGAATGCCAAAATACCGATGCATTTATTTGACATATCGCGCTTTGCGCCGTTAAAGGGAATGACGGATGTCATTCTCATTGGTTTAAATGATGTTACGCCCCAAACACACCCATATGACTGATTAAAAAACCTAGGAACACCTTGTTGCACCATGCGCTCCACGTTTGATAACGAAACCCCTCCCATTGTGAACTGGACATCCTACTAAATTTGAATAGACTTTTGACGAGTGACAATGCACTTTAGAATGTCATGATAGGGCCCATTGTTGTTGATATCAATTTTGAAACGCTGTTGAAACAGTTTTGTTGAAACTATTTTTATAGAATAATGTGGTTTTCGGGTATTGAACCCAGGATCTTCATGTTAACAGTTGAACAACTGTCACTTTTATCCTATCCTGAATTCTGCCTTTTTAGCTGGGCAGATAATAGAACCATTGTGCAAATAGTGATACAAGCACGGCCATTATTTCAAGATGGCGGCCAAAACTTAACTCGACTGAATGGCTTTTCTCATAGAAATCTGTATACTGGCTCAATTTCACCAAGGGTAACAGACAGAAGAGCATCCAAGGGTTCCAACAGCGCCTCATTTTTGAAAATTGGGCATACGAGTCAAAAGTTAAGCTACAATGGGCATCGCTTTCAAATGCATCACCGCAAAAACATCTGCAGACTCCGGCCCTCACTGTCAGACACTGTTGCGGAGACTCTGACACATGCCTTCATCACCTCCCATCTGGACTACTGTAACGGTGTCCTTTATGGTATTCCAACCAAAGCACTGGACAAGCTACAGCGTGTCCAAAACTCGGCTGCCAGGATCCTCACACACACAAAGTGATGGCAACACATTACCCCCACACTCAAGCAGCTTCACTGGCTCCCACCTACAAAATCTTACTCCTTACATACAAATCCCTCAATGCTCTTGCTCCCCAGTACCTCTCTGATCTCATCCAGCATCACTCCCAGCCAAGGTCCCTGAGGTCCAGGCTACGGACTTTTGGTGACAGAGCCTTCTGTGTTGCTGCCCCCACCCTTTGGAACAGTCTACCTCTCCATATCCGCCAAGCCCCCACACTGGCTACGTTCAAAAAGCACCTAAAATCACATTTATTCACTGAGGCCTATGGTCCTTAACCACCCTGCCCCCCAACCCCACTTCTACCCCCTCCTCTCTTCTCCCTCTATTCCCCTGCCCTACCTCCTTTTGTAAAGCGACCTTGGGTTACTTGAAAGGCCCTATATAAAACCAAGTTATTATTATTATTATTATTATTATTATTATAAATGACCACTTCAGTCGCCGATTACGAGGCGTGAAGCTGCGTGAAGCTTTAGTACCACTTTCAGCCACTGCGTCGCTCTGCCACTGTACATCGCTCTGCCTGCCGCCCCATCTGAAAAAGCAGGAGGATAAACATAATTGTTGCCGAGAGTAATCCCAGCCTACGAATTCAATAACAAAATAAATCATGCATAATTAAACATTACCTCAATTTAGGCTACTTGGGTATGGCTTAAGGCTTGACTACACGGTGGTAACGAAAATCGAAATTTGCTGTCTACATTATTGTCAGTGTTGGGGGTAACGCAACTACGCAAATCAAAACAGTGGTGTGATAATTGAGCCAGTAGAGAAATAACTGTTCAGAATTAATCTGTAGCCTTGGGTAGGCTTCTGCGATGTTTTTAACAGGCTACGCAATAGAGGCTTAGACAACTATGACCCACGTTTTGGTTTCGTAAATCAATTTGCCCTACTTCTTGACTTGCAATGTAGTCAATTGACTGCTTGACATGTCATTTTTATTTTTCTGTACAATAAACAAATACATCTGCTTTATGCCGCAGAATTACATTCATATTTGGCTGACTTCTGCAGACGCGCAAAAAAACACTGCCACTTCTCTCCACATATTCCACTGATCACACATCAGACATCACTTAACGCACTGCGCCACAGAATTGACGGCGTGGGTGAATAGGGGATAAATAACAATAGAGTACACAACTGTTTCACCAGCACATTTAAATGACTTGACTAAAACCGTGCATAACTGGAGGTACACCTGTTATCTGAGCAGTCTGTATGTCCTCATTTTGCAAATGCGAGGATGATATGAGTCTGTTGCATTTCGTTAGATGTCTTAGACTTCTATTTTTAATAGGGTAGACTACCGTCGGAGATGCTGACTTGCAAAGGCCTCGGGATAACATGTTATCTCCACTATCATCAGTCAATGCCCCCTTGATCAAAGTGGGGAATGAAAGAAAAAGTTTGAGAACCACTGGCTTAACAAGTTACCTGCAGTCCAGAACACACAGAATATTGCAACAGAAAGTTGCCTTTATAATCAACTAGGCCTACTATTTGTTCCAACAGCATTCAAACAAAGCCTTTATAAAAGTGAAAAAAAAATATTCCATAAGAAGTAAAATAAAATACTGTTACTGTAGTAACTGTATCCCAAGCTTCAGCTCCCCACGTCTGTGACAGGCAGACGTGACACCGCTAAATTCTCAGCTTGTTTATACCCCACAATGAACGCGTAAGACCGCTAGGCCCATCACTGTGGGGTGCGGAGCCTACTCTCTGGGATTTAAGTCAAGCAATATAACCATACAAATGTTTAAAAATTAGTCATTTCGGCTTTGTCTGAACTGGCCATTGTAGGCTACGTAAAAAATAAACAAGTATGCCTATCCCCTATCCAATGATATCGGCAAATGTTTGTTTTCCACATTTCACTTCACCTTTCACCTTAGACAATGAATAGCTCATTACACTTATGTTACTGTTGAACGTAGGCCTAACTGGTATCATTACAAACATTATTCTGTGTCCTAAAAACTGGCATTTTATGGCATTGTGTCATGTAAGGTCGTTGCAAAATCTAGAGAAATGTGTGAGGTGGTCAGCGGGGGACAATTAAGACACACATTGGATTGTGTTATTACTTGAACGTTCCACACTATCCACAGCTGTGGTATCGGGGGAAGGAGGATTACTGTTAGCGCAGGTAAGTAGGTTAAATAACAGACCCGTCACAATGTGCGGTATGATGATTTTTTACGAGCAAGATGTTTTTGGTGCCCTACGCGCACTGCATGTTCTTAAATAAAGATCATCAGTAGCCTAATATTCAACCATTATTTTGTGTAAATGTAAATCTGTAAATTGCTCAGCCCCAGAGTATCCCTCCAACATGGCAATTATATTGCTAGATTCAGGACAGTCTGCCCTACACACAAATGAAATGCATGTAGAGCTATGAGCTTGCTGTGTTGAGATACATGTCAAAATATAAGACTTTTTATAATACGCTTTTTGTATTTTAATTCTTTAAAAATCTAAATAAAATGCTAGTACTAATACATGAAATGATGGCAGATCTGGATAGCCTAGACTCTGCTAAAACAAAACAATATATAATATGTGTGTGTGGCACTTACAATGACCAGAATAAATCCTTATGAATAAAGGTAGTGAAAATGCCCTAAAAACAGCTTAGGGTTCTAAGGGTTAAAGTGTTCGCCTTTGTAGTTTGGTTTCGTGATAGACTATGATAAACGGCTTATGGCCAAATATGTGACTCAGCTAATGTTATAGGCTATAAAATATAAATATAAACCCGGAAAAAGTTGACAGGTAGGCTGTTTCAGTCCCGGTGATTATTTATGAAATTGTGCAAACGACAGCCTTTTCAAGGCATTTTAAGGAAGGAGTGGTAGCATGCAAGCTCCCAAATTGACCCAGTAGCCTACAGAAGGCATCAATAAATTGAAGGGGAGGGTCATGCGTTTTTTCATAATCACTTTGGAGGGTCATAGAAAAATGTCTTGCTGGCGAGGGAGGGTCACGTCTTTTTGGACTAATGCTCCCAAAACTCCTCCGGTAGCCCCTTAAATAAATAACGAACAGTCCCTAGTGAAGTAAACTTCAACCATCAAAAATCGTTTATCGCCTGTAACTCCGTGATAACAGGACGTAACAGGAAGGCATTTGGCTGAGCAACGGAGATTAATATGCTCTATATTTTGTCCAAATGATGTCTATCATCGTTGCACTCGGAGAAAACCAGAATGTTTAATTTGTCCTGCGTTTCTTCTACGGCTGCAAACGGGATTCACTCGCAGTTAACCAAATATTTCTTTATTAAGGCAGGGCAGGCATATTTCTGGCTATTAAATTATTTTCTAAACATGTCTGCTAAAGTCTGTAGTGAAGTCTGTGTAGGGTTTTCCAGGCTCCATTTCTTTTTACGAGACACCCTGCTCACTTGAGACAAAGCTCAAAGCTGATAAACGTCCTGGAACTCATGTGCATGTAAATGAGTGTGTGCATGTGTGAGTTTGCTTTTGTGTATAAAAATGTGTGTGTGTGTGTGTGTGTGTGTGTGTGTGTGTGTGTGTGTGTGTGTGTGTGGGCGCGCGCGTGCATGAACTGTACTGTATGTGTCCAAATCACAAATGAGTGGGTATGGGCTAGGTTGATGCAGGCTCTTGAGACTAATATACCATAAGCATTTTATCATCTTGGGTGCAACAGTTCAGGTAGGGCCTGAATTTCCCCTTGGGGATCAATAAAGTATTTATCTATCTATCTATCTATCTATCTGCCGGTTGTTTGGGTTGTTGCAGCGTCGTTGCAGCGTCACTGGAAAAATACAAATTAAAGTTGCGTGATACAGCGTGATCCCGCGCGCGGACCGCGAGGGAAGCTGGCCAAGTCGAAGCACTGCCCACTGTACATGCATTAACACAACATCCAAAAGGCCAAAAGACATGTTTGCTGAATGCAGTGCCCCCTAGGGCACAAAATTGTATGTGGGCAATTCCATGCAAAGGTCATCCTTACCATGTAAAAGAAAAGTTGTGCACACATTAATATAACTATAGTTAAAATGTTCATTTAGGTCTATATTTTATTGTTAGTAACTGATCTGATTGAATTTCATGGATAATTACACTCTTTTTACATCATAAATATGGTGTGCAACCATACAGCAACAACAGTTTTCACATGGCAATATTATACATATTTAAAAAGGGGATAAATGGACTCAATGGAGACTTTATTTTACCTCAAAGCTGATAAACGTCCTGGAACTCATGTGCATGTAAATGAGTGTGTGCATGTGTGAGTTTGCTTTTGTGTATAAAAATGTGTGTGTGTGTGTGTGTGTGTGTGTGTGTGTGGGCGCGCGCGTGCATGAACTGTACTGTATGTGTCCAAATCACAAATGAGTGGGTATGGGCTAGGTTGATGCGGGCTCTTGAGACTAATATACCATAAGCATTTTATCATCTTGGGTGCAACAGTTCAGGTAGGGCTAGTTATTTAGCCTAGTGCAGTGGAGGAGTGGCCAACAAATGTCATGTTCCCTCCCTGCTGTTTCAGTAACCCGGAATCATTGACCAAAATTGATGACGGTAAATAAAAATATATATATATCTTTTTTATATTTTCAATGACTTGTCCTGATTCTTCCTGTGGATCTTAATGGGCACTGAGGAAGCAATAATTTCATTGCTAGTTTTTTATAATTACTATTTCAATTGTTTCATATCAAAATTCACTACTTATGTATGTGTTTTATGTAGTTTGTGGAGTGGTTCAGACACGTCACATCCATAACATGAAATTGTCACATCCATAACGGCAGTTTTTCCAACATAATGCATTACGAAAATAACACATAGTTTAAAAAACAGACTTTTTATGTTCCTTCAAGTCTCCTTCATGCTACATATATCACGGTTTTGGCAGTTTCCTTCAAAATTCACAGAGTTTGTAGAAAACATGTAATCTCTCATAAAAGTGTGTCTATTTCATGTCACATCCATGACGCTGATAAAATGCCTTGTATTCTTAGGATGTAAATGATTATATAAAATTTGAGGATTTGTCAGTATTCAAAGGACACATTAAAAGCCAACAACTCCCATAATCCCCTGCCTTTCACTCCTCTTTGCTGCTCTACCAAGCCACTCCCCCAGGAAGCCTAACTGAACTACAAGTGCAGGGACTCATTAATAAAGGCATTAATAAGGATTCTAAAATTAAAACAATCATTGTTTTATGTTACACTCAATCTTGTGGCCATATATTGAAGGTCCTGTTCTTCACATGGACATTTTCAAAAACCGCTATTTTGCAAACATTACCAGCACATTAGGCTACTTGTTTGCACGAAAATCACACATTTTACTCATTTCCATGCCAGATGTCTCGCGAATTGACGGCACAGGCTAGCATATCCAACATTTATGGGCTGTTTGTGCCCGTCACTCCCCCTCGCCCTTGTGTGTGTGTGTGTGTGTGTGTGTGTGTGTGTGTGTGTGTGTGTGTGAGCCACCTGCTAGGTACTGTAGGCCTACGGACACTCGGGCAGCCCTGGCCACAAAGGAACGTAATTTACAGACATCGTACAACACCGACAGCTGCTACTATTTTGTCACTATAGGCCCTACTATCTGCCCTCTGTCAAATAAAGTCGCATTTTCAGCTCTGAATGAAACTGTTCAGGAGTTATTGAAGCAGAAGTTGAACGTGGGTTGTTTCATGAAATAAATGAAACAGGCACGGGACATCGTACAAAACTGACAGCCAATATGTGACCAGCCGTATGAAAACTAGCCACATGTCTCAAGAGTTATTCTGAAAGTGTAGTTTCAAAGATGTGTCTCACTCATGGAGATTTGATAATATTTGAATAAGTTGTGGTCATTTGAATGTATACCCCTCTGAAAACCTTTTACTGAGAAAACTGGCCTGATAGATTTGGAAATTGTCACCTCACCTGAGTCAAAGGAAAGACAATTGTGCTCATTTGCATCTTATTGAGATAAGCCCTCCTCTACAGATGTCACACTGTGACATCTGGTGTCTGTAGCCCTTCCCCCTACATGTGTCACATCATCTGTAAACTATTATTAAATGCTGTATTCTTTACTGTATTCTTAACACACAGTTAAAAATGGTTTGTTCATAGTAAACATGCTATATTTTGAATTGACTGTTGTAATACTACTGGGCAGAGGTGAATAAGGAGCTGGGTTGGCATGCAGTAACCCCAAGTTGGGTATTCAAGCCCCGGCGTCCACCAATGTGGCCTTGCTCTTTAATTTCATTGACATGTGTAAGTCTCTTTGGGTAAAAAATGTCTGCTAAATGAATATGCAGATGTAAACTTTATAATTCATTTGTAAATGTGTTGCAAGGCATAAAACGTCCTCACTTTAGATTAGCTCACAAAATATAATTAACTAACCACTTGTAACTCCTGAGTTAATCATGAATTATAGTATTAGGAAGTGGTTTATAAAATATGTATCCTCACCCTAACTAATCATTAGTGCATGTGTATGTCAACTGTTAAATAATGGAAATATTACTTCATCAAAAACATATTATTGCATCATTTATTAAGTATTAACAATACTGTTTAAACATATTTTAGATATAAGCTTATTTACTATGAACAAACCATTTATAACTGTGAACAAATGCTTAACTAATGATAAATTATGTATTCAAGAAATTACTAATGATGAACAAAACATTCACTAATAAGTAACAAGGGCTTAATAAATGATGAATTGTGTGTAGTTATTATAAAGTGTTACCAATAAATGTTCTTCCTTAAAATACAGGGGGCATAAGTACACATACCCCTATGTTAATTCCCATATTCCCAGTTATTTCATGCTTAAAGTTCAAAGGTTAAGTGCATGGATGTAACTCTAACTTTGACCCATTGGTGGCGCTAGAGTGCCTGTGGTACAGACATACAACTTGGTGAAATGAATCATGGCCTGTTCTGAATCAGCGTGCCAAAATAACACACATTTTTACTGGACGGACTGCCATAGACTTCCAGAGGAAAAGAATAACATTGAATTGAAATAACAAAGAATTGCATTTCTGCAACCGCTTTATTTATGCATTTTGGCTTATTGGATGTTGCGTTAATGCAACTTTTGATCCCTACGGAAGCTTATTGCTGCCACACTAAAATAAATAAAAAGGCTCAGTATTATGTAATTACGTGAAAAGTTTCTTGTTATAACAATATCTTTTTCAAGTTTTTAACAAGATATGTATCACGTTATTACATGATAATTATATTTTCACGTTATAACATGAAAATATCATGTTATTTCAAGATATTATTTTTTCACGTTTTTACAAGATATTTATCACGTTTTTACATGAAATTATCACGTTATTTCAAAATAACGAAACTAAACGAAACAAGGCCACGAGAGCTCATGGCTGGCATAAATGATAACTAGTCGTGTCTATGAACTTGCACCCTGACTGCTATTACAGTGCTGCTTGATGAGTGTTTGTTTTTGTGCATGTGTGTATGTGGTCAATTCCAAGCTGACTGAGGAGCAGCGAAGAGGGATGTGTGTGTATCGGCAGAGAGCTGCTGAAAAGGAGGCCGATAGAGAGGTTCTGTGCAGGATAGCCTGCTCACACCATAGACTGTATATATATGGCTCACACAGCCTGATAGTTCTGCTTTATCTTCTTATCAACACAATAAATAAAACTTTTGCTAACTTGACACAAGAGGGAGAAAGGGCTTTGATAAATATGCAAATCTTCACGCAATGTGGGTGAATGTAGACCGCTCTGGCTCGGTAGCCTGCATGTCAGGTCATCGCTGTCATTTGTAAGGCTGTGGGGAAGGGACACAGAAAGTGAGAAGTGAAGCGCTGCAGTCGCACAGTGCAGGCTGCTGGAGAGCACAGCAAAGAAAATATTCAAACAGCAATAGCATGCGCTTTTTGAGATCACACTACAGTAATCCGGCGCCACCGGGAATCCTCCCGACTCTCCCGATTGCCACTCCGCTAGCCTACTGCACACAGGTGCAGACTATTCTGGACAATACTTGGGTGTTCGCATACGCTATAGGCCTATAAATATTAGGGATGTCCCGATCCAGCTTTTTGCACTTCCGATCCGATACCGATATTGTAGCTTTTAGCATCGGCCGATACCGATACCGGCCGTTCCAAGCATGTATTAAAGATTAAAGATATTTACTTATTTTGTTGTTATACTCATGTTGAAAAGGGTTTTACTCTTAAGAACAACTAGCCAACTTAATTAGGTCAGTTTGAATAATCCACAGTGGTTGGTAATGAGAAGCTGACCTGTTTATTCTTAACAGGGTTAACCCTTAAAGGTGTAGGTTTTTGAACATTCTAAGTTCCGCAACAATTGAAGGTTCTAAAATTCTATGTTGAATTCAATGAACCCAGATATTCTTTAGAATGTTAATTTCCCAACATTCCCGTCACACCAGTGTGACGGTACTCCTTTAAGGGTTAAATAAACACAAATTAATAAATAGTCAATTAACCACACAAACTGAATTGGCATCAGTGCTCTGCTCTTGAACAACAAGAGTGTAAACCAAGGCTTAAAAAGACATCAGTGCAAACAATATTGTAAACTGTATAAAAAAAGCAAAACACACAGAAAATAAATAGTAAATTAACCACACAAACTGAATTGGCATCAGTGCTCTGCTCAAGAGTGTAAACCAAGGCTTAAAAAAGCCATCAGTGTAAACAATATTGTAAACAATATAAAATTATATATAAAAGCAACACACACAAAACCTGAGCAGAAAATAGTCAAATTACCACACACACTGAATTGGCTATAACAACCCAAATAACTGTCACGCCTTCTACAGTATTGCTATCTCCTCCACACTTTACTGCTCCATCTCCATACTCCCTTCAATTTCTACTGTTTTCCCTGGCTGCAGTCTGAGCATGATGGGGAGATTCTTCTTCACAAAGGTGATCATTTCAACATGCTCAGGTGTCAGCCTGCTCCTGTGCTCACCAATGATAAGTGAGACTGCGCTAAAAAGCCTCTCACTGTTGCGTTTTAAAAGCGAAACTGATGCCACAACTGGTCTGGGTTTGCTGAAGTAACCTAGGCTACAGGCTGCATTTATTACAGAAAATCAAGCAACATAGCAAGTAGGCCTATCTACACTATTTAGAGACAGGAGCTTAAGTTTACCGCGACAACAGCGGTCACCAATTCACATCGTCGTAGGCTGCGCCGATGCACAGACTAAACAGTAAAAAAAGTTATGATAGCCTACTGGAAGCTTCTACCCTTTTGGATGTGTAGAGTTGTAGGCCTAGGTGCACTTAGTTGTTAGCGATTGACCAGGTTGCTTTTTTAAATTAAATGCGTTTGTTAGGCTAGCCGATTGTAAAAATAGGGAAATTAAAGTGCGTGCTGTGCCTATACATTACACAAAAATCTTAAATCATGGAGATAACATTCGTTAGACAGGCAAAGCTGTCAGCAGCAACATGCAAAAGAGCCTTAATAGTAAGAGAGTCTCGCGGACACTCGCGGTCGCGGTTAACATTAGGCTATATTAATTCAACTGTGACATGAAATGTTTGCTCGATAACTTTAAATTCTTAGTGGGACATGCACAGACAAGTGGGATGCTGGACAGGTCCCTAGGTGTGCGGAAAAACGCGGACCGGATTTGGGGGGAAAAGCTGAAAAAAACTGGAATGGATTACCTACATCGGTGCGCTGGAAAACACGGACTGGAGTTTTGAAAACAAACTGGATCGGGAGTCCGGATCGGGATTTTCCCGTGCAGGCCGATCCCATATTTTTTGCTAATATCGGCGGCCGATCCGATCCAAATATCGGATCGGGACATCCCTAATAAATATCATCCACTGTGTTCAATATTGAGAATGTCTTGCGAGCTTAAAATAGAATTTGATTGAGTCGTGTAAACGAGCATATCCTATTCTTGCCTCTCGTTTCGTTTAGTTTCATTATCTTGAACTAGATGTACCGCAGAGTGGTACAAAATATGACCGCCACCCAGTCCAGCACATGTTTTCCACAAAAATAAGTCACACTGAAAGGCATATATGATTCTAACTGTCTCACTGAATTGCATTATGCACACTCCATTCTCACTGGTATCTGCTAGACAACAAGTACCAAAACATGATTAGTTCATAGATTTCACATGTAATATACATTTTATACTACCCCACCCCCATCTTGCCTGTTCATAATTCTGAGAAATTGTGTGCATATGTGCGTGTACATGTTTATGTTTATGTGTGTGTGGGTGTGTAGGTGGGTGTGTGTGCGTGCATGTGCTTGTGTGTTTGCCTGTTTATGTGCCTGTGTGTGTGCATGTGCATGCATGCGTATATATGTCTACTGTGTGAGTATGTGTCATACGTAGGATTACTGTGAATGTATGTGTGCGTGTGTATCTGTTTATGCACATGTGTGCATATGGAATGGGTTTACATGAATCCTGGAGGCAAACATACGCAAAAAAATGGTCATCCTAGGCCCTACGGTTCTCAAGATATTCACAGAAAACTGTGTCTGCCCATTTCCATGTCTCCATATGTTGTACCTGCTGTGTAGTCTTGTGTGTGTTTGCATTATGTTGTTATTGTTGTACCTGCTGTGTAGTTTTTGTTTGTGTCTGCTTTATGTTGTACCTGTTGTGTAGTCTTGCTTGTGTGTGTTTGGTGGGGCCAAGGACGAATTTCCACAGTAGTGGACAATAAAGACCTCTAATCTAATGTTTTGCTTTTTAATTTTTAACTAGGTGGCGCTATAAATGAAATAAGTGGTAATGGGATAGGTTGACATGCCCCCTTAAGACCAACATACAAAAAAAGGTGGACCTCCTAGGCCCTACGTTTCTCGAGATATTCACAGAAAACTGTCACTGGCCACCTACAGGCCAGTTGGTGTATAGTAACATAAATTAATTTATTGTGTGGCCCCCCATGAATGGAATTCCACGAAACTTGGCGTGCATTCAGAGGGTGTCATAATGATCCTACACTTTTCCTACCAATTTCGTGCAGTTTTGGCTATGTTAGGTCACAGATACCTGCGATTACAACACCTCATTTTTATTTTTTTTTGTGTTTAACTAGGTGGCGCTAGCTATACATAAAATGAGTGGTTATGGAATGGGTTGACATGGCCCTTTGAGATCAACATACAAAAATAAAATGGTCCTCCTAAACCCTACGGTTCTCGAGATATTCACAGAAAACTGTGTCTGCCCTACCCTCCTTTCGGGGGGACCAGTCTAGCGGGGGGGCTACAGATCAAAACGAAAAAAGGAGGTTCCATGCTATCCATGTGGGGTTACATGCCCACCAAGTTTCGTGTACCCCGGTCTTACAGTGTCCTGGGAATCCTTGACGGAAATTTGGACATGCGAAAAAAAAAACAAATCTGACTAAGCCTATATGACCGCCGCTTTGCTGCGCGGTGGTCATAATAACGTGATAATTTTATGTAATAACGTGATATATATCTTGTAAAAATGTAAAAATATCATATCTTGAAATAATGTGATAATTTCATGTAATAACGTGATACATATCTTGTTGAAACGTGAAAAAAATATTGTTATAACAAGAAACTTTTCACGTAATTACATAATACTGAGCCTTTTTATTTATTTTAGTGTGGCAGCAATAAGCTTCCGTAGATCCGCGTGCCCGATTTTCAAAAATGAGGTTCTGTTGCAATCCGTTTGGCGAACTGCACCTGATCAAGCCCACTCTTGCAGTTCCTCGGAGATGCAATTCTAGTTAAGTCAAAACTCTGGCAATCATGAGGCTTTATTCTCTTTGTCTAGGCAGGGAAATGGACTTTTCCACTATATATATATGTATATATATATATATATATAAATATAAATATATATATATATATAAATATAATTATTTATATATAAATATATATATATATATATATATTTTGTTTTGATGCACCTGCTTTCTTTCTCCTGCTCTCTGTCCTCAGCTGAAAGTGGAGCCATCTCACCCTGTTGCAGTCTACTCACCTCATCAGAACTTCAGCCTGAAGATCACTGGAGATCCTGGGGCCAGAGTGGGTCTGGTGGCCGTGGATAAGGGAGTCTACGTCCTCAACAACAAACACAGACTCACACAGACCAAGGTGATTACATTAATACACAGGATTAGATGTTAAAATCCCTTGTGCCAAAATCCAAGGTAAAACACATTCAGGAGCCCCTACTCAAATTAACTTTAAAAAACCACGCTACCCATAAATCTGTCATCTGATTTATCACTAAGGCTTGCATCATACCACCTTCACAGACTCTTCACTGGTTTCTCCAGAACTGTGGGAATCACCTCTTTATTTATAGCAAACTTCTTATCTATTACCTTCCCTTTAACAGTTGAGAGACTCCTAGACTTGGCTTCACCTTCATTATGGCCCATTGCAGATTGCTATTTAACTTATCCAGCAACCTGTTGGTGCAATTTGTTAAACCACTCATAAAAGCCAAGAAAATAATCCAAACCTCATTATTACTGATGCATATGTGGTGTTTGATGTTGGCATACATATTTTGAATCATTATGTGATTTTGCCCTTCATTTTGGTTGATACAATTCAATATTTATGTGTAATAATGAGCAAATCTACGTTTCCAGAGACACAACGTGTTGCAGCACTAATTGAAATGCCCACTACCTCATTAATCAATGTATTTATACCTTCCTACCTCCCAGCAGAGACTTGTAATACAAATGATTACATAGGTCTGCATTGCTATGCTATTTACTATTGGTAAATGTACTATTCGGAAACACCCCAAAATTCAGTAAATTAGTATTTAATAAGAGATATTCCAAGAGATCAAAACATCATGATTACCAATCACATATTACCTTTACATTCAAGGAATACCATATGAAAATTGTTCACATCACCACATGTACCCAGCTTAACATAAATATTATAATTTTATAATGTCCAGGGCACATGAAATACATACAGTAATTTCCTGTGTATTAGCCATATTGTGTATAAGCCACAGGACAGTGTTTTATGCAAGTTGAAAGAAACAAAACCATATAGCTGAAGAAATTTTGAAAGAAACAAAACCATATACCATATTAATTGCCCCCGTGTATTAACCTCATAGCTGAAGAAATTTTGCAAAATCACTGTATAAGCTGCAGCTAATAGTTGGGAAATTATGGTAATTGCATCACAGGTGCTAAATGATCTACTACATTATACATTTCAGTTGTACTTTTGACTAGTAAGAATGTGGGAATGAGATTTAGATGAACTGGTTGGTGAAAATATTCATACTTTACACATTGTTATCATTATGTACAATTATTATTATTATTATTATTATTATTATTATTATTATCATTATCATTATCATTATCATACTTAAAATTGTCTTTCATCTTATGTTAAAATAATTTCCATTGAAAAGAAATAATAACTATTTCCAAGATCTACAAGTACATACATTTACAACAGTTTTAAATCCATTTTCAGAGGAACATGAGTTAATTTGCATATCTACAGCAGGCAAAGCAACACAAGAGGTTAGGGATGATCTGATTCAGGCTCATACTACAGGCAAAGATCATGACATAGAGGCTGGAGTCAGATACACCTAAGCACAAATTCCATGATACATTGACAAAGCAAAAATTAAAGACATTTACGAGCATGAGTCAAAAAAGAAAACACAGGCACATGGCAAGACCATCATGTTAAAGACTGGACATGAGAAGTCTTTTGTCACCCTCTTGGACCTTAACCATGGTCATTGGCGACACCTGAGGAAACCCCAAGGAAAACCTCTAAAGCAGCACTTGCAAAGCATTTGCAGAAACTTGCATCACTATCAGATAATCTTCCAAATGAATATAATACAGCAACAATCATTGATGGAATGTCTCTGGTACCATTATAGTAGTAGTAAGAACAATATAGATATATGCAGTGTATTAAAAAAAATATATTACAGAAAAACTGAATAAATATGGATATTTGGTATGAACCATATAGAAAGATATGTACAGTATGTACAACTATGTGCAGTGTGGTAACAGTACCATTGTAGTGCAGAAAGAGTAACATTACAATAGTATTAATAATAAGTGTATGTGCAGGATGAAAAGCAGTAGAATATGTACAGTATCAGTGTAATTACAGTATGTACATTTGTAAATAAATAGATGGATGGGATAGATGGGTGGGTTAGGGTAGTGCAGTTGTGGGGGGGGGGGGGGCTAGGGGATGTCCGCCTCCTTGTTGTCCCTGTCAAGGTTGCCATGGTCGTGGACACCTTAACAGGCACAGACAAGGAGGCATCAGGCGGGGCAGGGGGTGATGGGGGCTTAGTTGGTTGGATGTCACCGGAATGCAGAGCTAGAGTTCAGTAGGGTGACAGCCGCAGGAAAGAAGCTTCCTCTGAACCTGCTGGTTCGGATGTGGAGAGACCTGTAACGTCTCCCAGAGGGGAGTGGAGTGACCAGTCTGTGGTTGGGGTGAGAACAGTCTTTGATGATGTGTGCCTTACGCAAGCATCGCTTGCCCTGGATGGCCTCGATGGAGTGGAGTGAGGAACCGGTGATGTGTTGGGCAGTTTTCACCACCCTCTGCAGTGCTTTCCGGTCGTGGGCAGAGCAGTTGCCATACCAAACTATGATACAGTTGGTGAGGATGCTCTCGATGTTGCAGCGGTAGACGTTCACCAGGATCTGAGGAGACTGATGGACCTCAGAAAGAAGAGACGCTGGTGAGCCTTTTTGATCAGGGTAGAGGTGTTGAGGGTCCAAGAGAGGTCCTCAGAGATGTGGACACCCAGAAACTTGAAGCTGGTGACATGCTCCACCTCAGTCCTGTTGATGAGAATGGGTGTGTGTGTGCTAGCTTTAGACTTCCTGAAGTCCACAATGAGCTCTTTGGTCTTCTTGGTGTTGAGAGCCAGGTTGTTATCAGTGCACCACGATGTTAGGTGCTGGACCTCCTCCCTGTAGGCCATCTCATCGTTATTGCTGATGAGCCCAATCACATAGTGTCATCTTTAAACTTGACAATGGTGTTAGAGCCATGTACAGGTGTGCAGTCGTAGGTGAAGAGGGAGTAGAGGAGAGGGCTCAGCACACATCCCTGTGGTACACTGGTGTTCGATGGCTGAGGAGGTGCGATTATCCAACCTAACAGACTGAGGTCTGTTGGTTAGGAAGTCCAGAATCCATAAGTTTGGGTTTTCTTTTATCACATACACATTTATTGGTAAATGTTTTTTCTTTACCTTGACATGTTTCGACGTATACTTCTGTCTTCATCAGAAGGTCACACGGTGGAGTAGTGTGACGCATTTTTATCAGCTGATGTTGTTACGGAGGTGTGATCCACCTGTCAGTTTTTTGACAGGTGGACCACACCTCCTGCATGCCAGAGTCATTAAGCAGGAGAACAACCGATACCACCGCTGGATAAAGAAGGCGATTGAAATAAGAAAGCGGAGCCCAAAGACGATGAACAGAGATGAGGGAGCATATATGCTCTCCCATACCTGAAGTGCCGTCCTGGGGGGCGGCTGACTGACAGCTGAAGGTGTGGTCCACCTGTCAAAAACTGACAGGTGGATCACACCTCCGTAACAACATCAGCTGATAAAAACGCGTCACACTACTCCACTGTGTGACCTTCTGATGAAGATGGAAGTATACGTCGAAACATGTCAAGGTAAAGAAAAAACATCTACCAATATATGTGTATGTGATAAAAGAAAAAACAAACTTATTTATCTCAAGTGTAGACACAATGAATGCAATACAAGTAGTCCAGAATCCAGTTACAGAGGGAGATATTGATGCCCAGTTCACTGAGTTTGGTGATCAGTTTGGAGGGGATGATGGTGTTGAATGCCGAGCTAAAGTCAATGAACAGCATTCTTACATAGGTGTTGCTATTGTCAAGGTGGGACAGGGCAGAGTGAAGTGCCATAGAGATGGCATCCTGTGTGCTCTTGTTCTGACGATGAATTCAATGAATAGATTAAAGATCCTTTGTACCCCTGGGGATCAATAAATTATCTATCTATCTATCTATCTATCTATCTACTCGTTTTAGCTACAATTTAAAAAAACATTTGTACTGTTGATGTATGTCATCATTTAACATTAATTTCAACTCGCAATTGAAAGTAAGGAGGGTAGAATAGTAATGATCAATAAGGTCTGCATTTAGGTATTGCCATAACATGTTGCTCTGAAAACTCAAATTAGCTTTTTTTTAGCTTTTTTTTGCACATAAATCTTGAATTTAATCAACCAAAATGAAGAGCAAAATCACATAATGAGTCAAAATATGTATGCCAACATCAAACACCACATATGCATCAGTAATAATAGGATTTGGATTATTTTCTAGGCTCTTATGAGTGTTTTAACAAAAAAAGCCAATAGGCGGAATTTCCTTTTTTTCAAATCAGAGGTCAACTTTGAAGGCCTGTACAGCCACAAAGCTACAAGATCCAACATGCTATCATACCATTTTATACTCCAGAGATATGTAGCTTTCAGAAAAATATAGGGCTATATTTTGGGGCACCAGCGCATGGCGTACAGTTCGTTTTTCAGTCGCGGAAAGTTGAATTCGGTATTTTGCACCTTTATTTTTTAAGCATTGCGCCCAGGGGTGTGGCAATTAACAACCTAGGGCGGGCCCTGGCGCACTGTCTAAAAATCGCTATCATACACCACCTAAACCTGGTCAGAAGTCAATGGCGAGTTGTTCATATGCTATTTTAAGAGCGCATGTCAACAGTCATATTGGCAGGTGCACGCACTATCCTTCTATCATTCATGAACGCACACCAGCACACGTCCATGCAAAGCATTAAATTGCACGATTACAATTGGAAACATAATTAGAATAAAGATATTACGAAATACTGTACATCTCATGATGAGTAGTTATTCACCATCATTTGCAAATTGGTAATGACGGTTAAAAGTGATTAGGGGAGAGGCGAGAGACACGTATGGAGCACAGCTGAAGACGCACTGTCACGAGATATAAGCAACTCCTCTGCAGGATAAATGTTGTTTTATTCAGTCATTTGAGCAACATTAGGGTAAGTGTTGCTTTTTCCAGCCTATGTTTTCGATGGTAACCCATTGTCAGTCAATAGTGAAAGTAACTGCATATAACGGTCTTGTCGTTGACTGACTCCTTGAAGTTAGTTTCACTTTGCCAATGAGTTCAAATAATAGACGAGTGCAAATGCGTGAAGGCTATGCTAGGTTTTAGTAAAGCATGGTTTAAGAATGACTATTCCATACGGTCTCGCAAGCAGCCTCCTTCAAATGCGCCGTTGAATGCCAAAATACCGATGCATTTATTTGACATATCGCGCGTTGCGCTGTTAAAGGGAATGACAGATGTCATTCTCATTGGTTTAAAATGATGTTACGCTCCAAACACACCCATATGACTGATTAAAAGACCTAGGAACACCTTGTTACGCCATGCGCTCCACTTTTGAGAACGAAACCCCTCCCAATATGAACTGGACATCCTACTAAATTTGAATAGACTTTTGACGAGTGACGATGCACTTTAGAATGTCATGATAGGGCCCTTAATCATGTACGGCTGACAAATAAACCATGACAGGAGATAAAGTACAAATATAATCAATGAAAATAAGGGAAAAGAAAAAACGAGACAAAATACAAAAATCATCCAAAATGGATGGAAGAAGATGTGGCAGATCTATGGATTTGAAGGATGCATTAGAAATGTAGATAGTATAATGACAAGAATTGAAGCAGGCAAAAATTAAGTAGATGATTCATGACAGGTGAAGATGTTTTTTAAGCCGTTTTTTAAAGAGAGAGTGGGAAGCTATGGCTCTTAATGGGGGAGGTAATCCATTCCATAGTATGGGGCCTCTGTATGGCATATTAAATTGGTGAGGAGATGAGCGAGTGTAGGGTACAAATACATTATTATTGTGACTGTGTCTAGTGCGATGAGAATGTATGTCTAATGACCGGGTAAAGAAAGATTGAAGGGAGGCCGGAAGATCTTGGGTACTGTAAATGAACTTGTGAATGAACAAACAAATCTGGTAAGTATTCAGTTTGTGAATAGGTAGAATAGAGAAATTAATAAAAAGTGGTGCTGACAGAGCATATCTGTTTGAATGTGAAATAAATCTTAGGAACCTTTTTTGAATAATGCATAATTTCTTGAGATGGTTTGGATATGAAGCTGCCCTGACCATGTTACAGTAGTTTAAATCTGGAAACAAAAAGCTGTAGTAAAGAGTTAAGTGAGCAGAGGGATGAATTAGAGCAGCGGTCCCCAACCACCGGGCCGCGATTGCACGCATGTTTGCATTTTGCAATGTCTATTTTCTTACGTCTGTCTGTCCCGCCTTCAACACTTTTACATATTGCCTTCAGCGCTGCGCAGCCTCAGGTCAGCTCACTTCACCTTCTTAGCGAACGGTAGTGTCACACGAAGTTAGCTAAACTGCTAGAATGAGCAACAAAAAACAAGTATCTTTAGCAGGTCACTGGCCAGAGTGTTTGAATTGCAAGAGCCGCTGCAGAGATTTCTTACAGAAAAAAAGTCACCGTTAGCTGCACATTTTAGTGATGAGGACTGGGTGTCAAAACTCGCTTACCTGTGTGACATATTCGGGTTGCTTAATGACCTCAACCTGTCACTCCAGGGGAGAATGACGACTGTCTTTAAACTGGCAGATAAAGTCGCTGAATTTAAAGCCAAGCTTGATTTGTGGGGACGACGAGTGGACCGGGGTGTGATATGTTCCAAACAGTAGTGGGGGTTTTGGGAAAGACTGAGGCAGGGCCCTTTCTCTCGCAGCTGGTGCGCAATCACCTTGTTGCGCTTTCAAATGAGTTTGAGCGTTACTTCCCATCCTCCAAAGATTCACGGCAAACCAATGAGTGGGTCCGCAACCCATTTGTCAATATTGAATTGTCCTAACTTGTCAGCGCAGGAGGAAGAGCAGTTGATCGAAATTGCAAATGAGTGTGTATAGCCTAAGGAAACCTCTCTGGCGGGTTTTTGGATCAAAACCAAAGCAGAATATCCCGAGATAGCCGTAAAAGCGCTGACAACTTTGCTACCATTTCCCACCACGTATCTAGGCCGGGTTTTCGGCAATGACTGCAACTAAGACCAAATTGCGCAATCGACTGGACATTTCAAACACACTGAGGATGTCACTGTCTTCCATCACCCCCAGATGGAACCTTCTTATTGCAGGGAAACAAGCACAGGGCTCCCACTGATTATATTCGTAATGCACGTTTAGTTCCCATGTTTTGTTCCCATATTTTGTTAAGCATGTTCACACTTATAGATGTAGCTTCAAGTTGTTCAATATTCATAGTTCATATTGTTCAATTTTCACTTCTTCAAGTTCACGTTTTTCACATGTTTAAGAGATTGTTACCTTCACTGTTCATACATAACTGGAGCTAGTTCTTTTCAAGTAATGCACATGCACAACACATATGGAACATGGAACCCCCGACATTCACCCCCCCCCCCCCCCCCCCTTGCCGGTCCGTGCAAAAAAATAGGAAACAAACCGGTCCATGGTACATAAAAGGTTGGGACCCCCTGAAATAGAGGACAGACTTTTCTTCATCTTTGTGGACCTTTTGCAGACAAGGTCTATATGGTTTGTCCAATTAAGTCTTTCATCTACTAGTACTCCCAAGAATTTTGTTGCTTTTACTTGCATGATTTCTGCTCCACTGATAAATATTTTAGCTTACTCTTTGGGGTACGACATATTTGTACTTGAAAAGATTTAACGTTAACTTATTAAGTTGAAACCATTTAGAAAGAACAGATAATTCATCATTTACACTGTCAATCAAATACTTAAAATCATTATGAGTTGCTATAAGATTAGTATCATCAGCAAATAATACAGGAAGAAGCTGTTTACAGGTCATGGCTAGGTCATTTATATAGATCAGAAATAATAACGGGCCCAGAATAGATCCCTGTGGCACCCCATGAATAATTCTGGACTTGGTAGAATTATTAACTGATACATATTGTTCTCTGTTTTTTAAGTAATTTGAGAACCAGCTCAGGGCAATATCCTTAATGCCATATCTATTTAATTTGTCAATCAAAACACTGTGATTGACAGTGTCAAATGCTTTGCTTAAGTCGAGGAAGATCCCCATGGCATACTTCCTGTTATCCATGGCAGATGAGATAATATTGGTAAGCTGGAGTAACGCATGTTCTGTCGAGTGTTTCTTACGAAATTCCATACTGGTGCTCATATAGAATGTTGTTCTTATTTAAGTGCTTGGATAGTCTTGTGTAAACTAATTTCTCTAATAACTTAGAAATGCAAGGCAGGATGGATATAGGTCGATAATTTCCAAAGTCGTCCGCCACACCTGTCTTAAAGATGGGAACGACTTTGTCGATTTTTAAATCATGGGGAATAACCCCAGAGTTAAGTGAAAGAGTAAAAATATGGGTTATGGGCTTAACTAAATAATCAGCAGTTTCTTTAATCAAAGAGCTCTTAATACCATCATGCCCCGGCACAGAATTGTTTAGTCCCATGATGGTATCAAGAACTTCCTGTGCAGTTGGAGGACTAAAGTTATTGAGAGAAAGATATTGCCCCCTTATCAAGTGACAAGGGTTCTCATCAATATGCAATATACTGGAGGCCAGATCAGAGCTAATATTAACGCTAAGCTAATTATTAAAGTGTTAAAACCATCAGCAATTTCGTTGGGGTTTGAAAAAAGCCTCTCTTTCCCACGCATCTCTGCAGGTACAGATGCTGCCGATTTTTTCCTATTCAATATATTATTAATGAGGTTCCACATAGTTTTGATATCATTTGAAGCATGTGAGAATTTATCTGCATAGTACTATTTTTTCTCTTTACTTAGATCAGCTATAAATTTGTTTTTGTATTTCTTATAGATTTCTATGTTAGAAGGGGTTGAGTTAGCAATAGCTTTCTTATAGAGTTTATTTTTTTTACAAAAGCGTTTCTTAAGATCATCAGTTATCCAAGGTTTCCCTTTAGAAAATTTCATTTTAGATTTAAGGCTGATCAAAGGAAAGGATGCTTCTAAAGCAGTATTAATGTGTACTAAAAATAAACAATAAGCTGCACTGACATCATCAAGCCCAAGGACCTCATCCCAGGAGACGTGGCTGATAGCTGTTTTAAATGCTTCAAGATTGTTTCTGGAAAAGTTGCAGAATTTAACTGGATTAGATACAGAATTAGTGGCTTTGGAGTAAGAATCAATAGCATGGACAATCTGAAACACTGGGAGATGATCTGAGATGTCACACATTAATAGACCAGGGCCCAGTTCCCCGAAAGCATCTTAAGCCTAAGAGCGTCGTAAAGTCCCTCTTACGAACGTCTTAAGATTTGCTGACTGTTTCCCGAAACCATCGTAGCTTAAGAGCGTCGTGAAAACACTCGTAGATCTACGAGTGCTCCAGAGTACTCGTTACCGGCTAAGAGCGCCTTAACAGTACTTCTCACTGAGGTCACCAACAGGACATACAGAGGAATTACAACTTAGAATACATAATCCAATTTATGTTCCCATTCTTTATTGTGTTTACCTGTGATGAATCAGATTTTAGCGTGCAAAATAGCCTACATTTAATGGTCATAATAATGTGATGAAAAGCGGACAAAAATGCAACCAAGTTATGAAACGAGACGTTGCCAGAATAGTTTGACATTATCTTTGCTAAGTGAATATTTTATTAGGCCTATGAGGTAAAAAGCAGAGAAAGCAACATGTGGTTTATGTGGCCTATATCATAATCTAAGCCTACACATTTCCTCTCTTTCTTACTCGATTTCTTTATCGTCAAACGTGTTCTTAAGTGACACCGCGAAAAATGATTGCATGGTGCAACAATCTAATCTTAAAATAATTACAATTATTTATGTCTCTGTGTGGTAAATAACCTACTTGGGATAGAATGTTATCGATTACAGAGAGTGATGATCTAGTAATACAAGATGTCCTTGAGATCATCCTTGAGCAAGTTGATGTTGAAGTCGCCCAGTAATGCGCACAGTTTGTGTTCCTTGTTTATGGTTTCTAAAGCAGAGTACAATGCATCATTAAATTTATATCGGAGTCGGGTGGTCTATAGATACATCCGACTATAATATTTTACTGCCCAGAGCAATATCAATAAATACAGATTCTGCAAGTGTCAGAACCTAAATCTTTCCTCGTAATAAAGTTGTAGGCATTGGGGATGTACAATAAACTCCTCCGCCTAATCTGTTAACTCTGCAAGAGTGAGCAGCATTATAATTCATTAAAGGATAAAGACAGAGAATATCGTCGTTTAACCAAATTTCGGAAAAAGCTAGAACTGAAAATGAGTGCGACAGAGTAGATAAATATAGGTTCAGGCAATCATAGTTTTTGGGCAAACTTCGGATATTCAAGTGAAAAGTAGAAAAAGTAATTGTGTCACCAACAATAAGCAGATTATTGAACTGTGATTCAGTGAAATAATTACACGACAGTTTTGCAGAGTTAGAATCAATATAATTCATATCAGTGTTTAAGAAAGTTTCATAGATTCCTTCATCGTCCGCATTGAGCTCGAAGGGACTGAATGATTGTGAGTCTGTGGAGGCAGTCGCCCCGATGTTTAGGGGGAAAGAGTCAGCGGAGGACATGAAGAGGAAAAAGATTCATACCTGTGTCACCTCATTGGAAATAATTGCTCCATATCTGGGATGGTCACGGAAATCTAGATTTTTTTTTATAAAACGGATATTTTTGTATGCGTTTGTTTTTTTAATCGTGTTTACACAACATTCGATTAAGGGCTTGTTTACACGTATCTAGATTTTTTTTAAAAAAAGGATATTTTCGTATGCGTTTGTTTTTTTAATCACGTTTATATCGAATATATATCCATACTCACTGGAACGCAAAATTATTCCAAAGGCGAATGTTTATGTAGAACCTAGAATAAAGTGTCGTCTAGGTCGTCTACTTGTCTGCGTTGCTCGCCCTCCCTCCCCTCAATTAGCCTAATGGCAAGGAGAAAGACACGTTGGTTTACCAGTGCTAGTTTATCAGTTTGGCAGAAATTACATGCACAACACAGTAGGCTATGATAGGCCAACAATATACAATATGAGATGGAGATGAGTTGTCAGTTATGTTATATCGTGGCAAGCATTGATTAAAATGTGCAAAAGCCTACCAACATCTCACTGTTCACTTTACACAACTTGGCGTCTGTAACATGCCAGACCAACAGATTGCACTATCCCAGTCAAAGTTCAATCGCATATCAAAGAATAAACTTAGGTAAATTTAAAATGTACAGAAGACTACGCGTTTTAGGCTGATTAAACCGAAGGGAAATATGGCAAAAAGTGACTCATAAAGCAACTCATAGCCTACATGTGGACCGACGACGAGGTAGAGCTACTTTCTCTTAGTACAGTATAGAGTGAGGAAAGTTCAGGAGGGCACACATGCTACTAATAACATTGGCTCTCGCCCATGTTCATTTTGTCAGAGCAGCTCTTGGAGGAAAAAAGGTTGGCGACGCCTGCTTTATATCAACGCCACTTACACCAAATCAGTAATGAAAACACTGATGCGCTGTTATATGTTGCACTGCTTGCTGGAATTACGGATGTCATATTGGTTTTACACCCAAAAGACGCCCATGACTGGTTAAAAACGTTAGGCTACATTTATTTAGCTATCCACAACCTAAACAGACCGCTGTCTCGCTATCCGGCAAAAGATTCTTTGGACGCCGCCATTGGCCGAATACCGGCGCCCATTGACTTACATTGAACACATGTAAACAAAACCTCAATTATGTGCTTAAACTAACGCCGCTGACTTATGACAACAACCATTCCACTTTGATACGAAACTACATTTTTGTACAACATTTATCCAGTAAAAATTACAGAATTTGGATCAAGTAATGTGGAGAAATATCGATATTAAGAAAATTGCCGCTGCGTGACGCCAAGTTAAAGGCATTTCCCCTTGTCCATGAGTCACGTATAACAGGTCACGTCGGTGGCCGTTATCCCTCACATGTCAGAGTAATGACATTCAAAAACGTACCTTTATATTACATTACAATTTATAAAGGAACGAAATGTCAAAAGAATTAAGCAATATGTTAGCTGGATGACAGCATTAGTAAGGAAAAACAAGATTTTTACCGTAATGTCCAGTGAAATTACATATGTTGTGGCGCTATTGCGCGGCACGGCCAGCAGATGACATCATTGCACTACAGCAACCACTAACCAGCATTATTATACGGCTCTTCACAATGCAAGTAGAACGCTCCATTGACTTGAATGGGATTTCCGAAAGTTCTAGCGGTCATTATTTCTTGGGAAAGGACCTCTGAAAACAAGAATGACCGCTGTCAATGGCAACGGAGTTTGCGCTTGGAACTTCATTCAAAAGTGAAAGCAGACGGTTGATCAGCTGTGTTCTAAAGAATGTTTGATTCAAGTTCAGCGTGTGTTGCGAACTATTTGTTTCTCAGCAAAAGCCACGACGAAACGGTAACAAATAGCCTAAGTGTAAAGAGACATATCATGGAGTTTATTTTTTCGTTTTGGCAAGTAGCCGTATAATAAGTGGGATAATGTATAGAACGCCGGTCATTATGGGAAAATAAGCCCCTTCAGGGCGAAACAAGACCCCTCCGCTGGCGCGTCGGGGTCCGGTTCGCCCTGTCGGGACTTATTTTCTCCATAATGACCGGCGTTCTATACATTATCCCTTACTTATTATACGGCTCTTCACAATGCAAGTAGAACGCTCCATTGACTTGAATGGGGTTTCCGAAAGTTCTAGCGGTCATTATTTCTTGGGAAAGGACCTCTGAAAACAAGAATGACCGCTGTCAATGGCAACGGGTTTTGTGCTTCTGATACGTCTTTCATATCACTACGCAAGGACTGGAACTTCATTCAAACGTGAAAGCAGACGGTTGATTTCAATTTCAATTTCAATTTATTGTGCTTATAGAGCGCCAAAACATAACACATGTATCATGGCGCTTTACAGAATGTAGGCAATCAGAGAAAGAAGGAAAGAAAGGAAGAAAAGAAAAGCAAGAGAGAGGCCCATGGGTAACAGGGGCGAGGAAAAACTCCCTAGAATTGGAAATATATATAGGAAGAAACCTCGAGCAGATCCACGACTCAAGGGCCTGACCCATCTGCCTAGGGTCAGTACATGACAGTAAGGTCTGTATACATGACAAATGCATATGATAGTCGGGTGTAGAGAATAAGACATGGTGTTAAGCACTTGAGCTGAAAGTTACAAGAGGTGGGATGATTACGTATCCGTTATGGTAATTCATTATTCCTGATTTAGTGACAGAAAGTTCAATAGTCCCGCGTTGGAATTGTCTAGGGGAAGGGAGTTGTCGAGGGGCATGTGGTGGGTTGGGAGACGGGCCAGTAATCCGGGCACAGTTGGCATAGGCTGGTGGTGGGTCGCTAGGCTGTACGGGCCAGGAGACCAGATAGGGAGCAGTAATAGGGCAGTCGAGGATGGTACTTCAGGTGAGATGGGTGAGAGGAGGGCCAACACACGGATGGTTGATGACTGGTGATGATATACCTCACAAGTGAGGTACAGTAAGGGGGAAGAAAGAGAGATGTAGAGTGGGCTAGTATTACTGAAAATCAAAATGGTTAATGTCAATAAGTAATCAGTAGTACTATTTATTGTTACAGTATACCATGGTGAGATTAGGCAAGAGAGGTAGAGTTGAGAGAGAGAGAGAGAGAGAGAGAAGGGGGGAGAGGAGAGGGGGGGGTTGTACGGTGTGACACATGAAAAGTCCATGACAGCACTATGCTATAGCAGCATAACTAAGGCATGGTGAGGGGTAGTCGACACCAGCGCAGGTATGTTCAGTGACCACCATCGCACGCGCGACTGGGGTGCCAGTCACACGAGGACTCAGCAGGGTGGTCCAAAAAACCCTGAGGTGGGTGAATTACCACGCACCATACCTAACTATGGGAGGCAGTAAAGAGGTATGTTTTAAGTCTAGACTTAAAAATAGGGAGGGTGTCTGCTAGTCGAATTGAGGTAGGAAGATTATTCCAGAGGAGGGGTGCGCGATAGCTGAAAGCTCTGCCTCCTAGTGTAGTTTTTGAGATTCTTGGAATTACAAGAAGGCCAGTATTCTGTGATCGTAGCGGTCTGGGTGGGTTATATGGGACTAGGAGATCTTTAATATATTCTGGTGCCTGGCCATTAATGGCTTTGTATGTTAGAAGTAATATTTTGAAGTCAATGCGACTTCTAACAGGCAACCAGTGTAGAGATGCCAGGATAGGGGAAATATGTTCATATTTTTTAGTTCTAGTGAGTGTGCGAGCAGCTGCATTTTGTATAAGCTGTAAGCTCTTCAGACAGGTGTTATTGCAGCCAGCGTATAGAGCATTGCAATAATCAATCCTTGAGGTGACAAAAGCATGAATTAATTTCTCAGCGTCTGGTAGGGATAAAGACTTCCTTATCTTTGAAATGTTCCTTAGATGATAGAATGAAACTTTGGTAATCTGTTTTATGTGATTACTTAGTGATAGGTCTTGGTCAATTGTAACTCCTAGATTTTTAACACATGTGGATGAGGATAGTCGGAGATCAGTAAATGTAGCCTGTGATGAGGATAGGATATCCCTCATCTTTTTAGGACCTAAAACCATGACTTCTGTTTTATCGGAGTTCAGAAGCAGGAAATTGTTTGTCATCCATGTCTTTATGTCTCGTATACATGTGTCAAGTTTGGCTAACGGAGTCAATTCGTCAGGTTTTATGGAAAGGTATAGTTGTGTATCGTCTGCATAAGAATGAAATTTAATGCCATGTTTTCTAATTTCTGAGCCTAGAGGAAGCATATAGAGAGAAAATAACAGGGGCCCTAGTACTGAGCCTTGAGGCACCCCATATTTTACCATAGTCTGGGTAGATGGTTCATTGTGAACCTGTACAAATTGTCTGCGGTTGGAAAGGTATGATCTAAACCAAGCGAGTGCTGAGTCTTTAATGCCTAACGAATGTTTAAGCCTGTGGAGTAGTATGTTGTGGTCTATGGTGTCAAAGGCAGCACTGAGGTCCAGGAGGACCAATATTGATATATGTCCATTATCGGCAGCGATGAGGAGGTCATTAAAAACTTTAACTAAGGCTGATTCAGTACTGTGGTGAGCTCTGAAACCAGACATAATTCTTGGATTTTATTCATATGCAAGAAGGTACCAAAAGGTACACTATTTTTTCTAGTATTTTTGACAAAAAAGGGAGATTAGATATAGGCCTATAGTTGGCCAGGTTGTTAGGGTCAAGGGTAGGCTTTTTGAGGGATGGCTTAATGACAGATAACTTAAACGACTGTGGTACATGGCCTGATAGCAGTGAGTTATTTATAATCTGGAGTAAAGCATTATCCAAGAAAGGAAGAGCAGTCTTCAGAAGATGAGTAGGAATAGGATCTAGTAGACTAGTTGTAGATTTTGATGAAGAGATTGTGGAAGTGAGGTCTAATATGTCAATAGGTGTAAATGAATTCAACGTTGTTCGTCTCATCTGTGATTCAATTATGTTTTCGCTACCGTTCAGCAATGGAGTATGAATATTTGGTGAGACTGACTGGATATTAATCTTATCTCTAATTGTTTCAATTTTGTCATTGAAAAAGTTCATGAAGTCATTACTGTTTAGGCAAATAGGAATAGATTCGGTTACTTCAGTGTGGCTCTTCGTCAGGCGGGAGATTGTGGCAAAGAGAAATTTTGTATTGTTTTTGTTTTCTTCGATCAGCGAGGAGTAGTAAGTTGACTTGGCTTCGTTGAGTGCTTTTTTGTAGGTGATAAGGCTATCTTTCCATGCTTGGCGAAAAACTTCCAATTTAGTGGTACGCCATTTTTGTTCAAGTTTACGCGCTGTTTGTTTGAGTGTTTTTGTCTGTGTGGTATACCATGGAGCACGCCTTACTTGTTTTCTCGTTCTCTTTTTGAGTGGTGCTACTGAATCAAGGGTTGAGCGTAATGAGTTCATCACATTATCAGTTAACAAGTCGACCTCGGCTGGATTAAGGAATGGGCCTTCTGATACCACATGGGTCCGGAAGGGGGCAAACGTAGACGAGATTTTTTCTAGAAAGTCTGCATTCGTTTTTTCAGATAGGCCGCGGCTGTAGTATTCAGCTAAATTGGGTACTGCATATTGTAATGTCATTGTAAAAGTAATTAGATGGTGATCAGTTAAGGTCGGGTGTTGTGGCAGAACTGTTAACTGCTCTATGCTTATGCCGTATGATAAGACTAGATCAATAGTATGGTTATCTCAGTGTGTGGGTGAATTAACATTTTGACAGAACCCAACATGTTCAATTAGGGATTGAAATGCAATTGTGAGACAATCATTCACATTATCCATATGAATATTGAAATCACCCAATATAAGTATTTTTTCAGTTTTGATGGTTAAAGTGGAAAGGAAATCAGAAAATTCTTCTAAGAATTCTGTGTAGGGGCCAGGCGGTCATTACTGTGAAAATAAGTCCCGACAGGGCGAACCGGACCCCGACGCGCAGCGGAGGAGTCTTGTTCCGCCCTGAAGGGACTTATTTTCACAGTAATGACCGGCGTTCTATACATTATCCCGCTTATTATACGGCTACTTCCCAAAACGAAATAATAAACTCCCCACGATATCACTTTAGCCTACATAACCTAGCCTATTTGTTACCGTTCATCGTGGCATTTGCTGAGAAACAAATAGTTCGCAACAACACACGCTGCTGAACTTGAATCAAACATTCTTTAGAACACAGCTGATCACGTTTGAATGAAGTTCCAGTCCTTGCGTAGTGATATGAAAGACGTATCAGAAGCACAAAACCCGTTGCCATTGACAGCGGTAATTATATGTTTGCAGCGGTAATTACATGAATATATCTTACCGCTAGAACTTTGGGAAATCCCATTCAAGTCAATGGAGCGTTCTACTAGCATTGTGAAGAGCCGTATAATAAATATATATATGATATGACCCTATTTTTACATTATAGCCTACATATGTTATAGCCTAACCCTTATCTATAGGTGACTGATGAGATTCATGTTAGCATATATTCATTGGCGACACAATTAATATTGGAGCTATTTCACTGTCGCAGACCCATACGTGCTTGGTAGCCTAGGCTACGTAGTCATAGGCCAACATGAGACTTAAGCCCCCGTGTCGTCATGACTTAGGTTAGCCTATGTTCTTACTGTTGTTATTATCTGTAGGACATATTGTCTGTGGAACACAATTGTAGGCTAGGCCTATATTTGATTTTCAGTAAGCTTATATATCAATGATAAAGCTTCTTTACTTTTTTGGTGTAATTATTTAGTTTTTTTATCTATGTAGGCTATTTCTTTAATGTTACATTATTATTTTGTTAATACATGGAATAAATCACCACAAACACACGCGACTGTAGCCTATTGGCTTCTTCTGTAGCCTACCCGGCTTGCGCAGCGTGGCTAACAACGCCCCTAAAACAAGTGTAACCGTCGGCTCCTCGAGGCTTATTACTTAAACGAAGTTACAGCAGCTATTAGGCCCGAGGTGCAGTGAAATGGCGTCATCTGGTGGTCATACAATTCACCCGCTATTGGACCCGAAGTGCAGGAGAGTGGATATTCAACACGTAGGTGTACTTTATGTGCTGTGTCATGCTGCCATCTAGTGGTTGTGGAATATTTAACACCCATTATAGTTCTGGGAATAGATGTGCCCTCGAATACAAATTATTTGGGTAATCCATCTGATAAATTGTGTTTTTCTTTTTATACTTCGTACCTTTATAAATTGAAGTGTATCATTGGTACCTTTTTCAATGTCATTACTCTGACATTCGACATTAGTCGACCATAAATTTGGGCAATGGGCACATTGTTAGGGGTTGACACTTTGCATAAAATTTCTCCACATTACTTGATCCAAATTCTGTGATTTTTGTTGTATAAATGTTGTACAATTATGTAGTTTCGTATCAAAGTGGAATGGTTGTTTTCATAAGTCAGCGGCGTTAGTTTGAGCACATAATTGACGTTTTGTTTACATGTGTTCAATGTAAGTCAATGGGAGCCGGAAATCCATAAATAGCGGCGTCCAGGGGCGTCACTAGACCTTATTCACTGGGGCACGTGCCTTAGTAAAAGTCTCCAGTGCCCCAGTACAATTCTAGCGCTGCTCTCGCTGGAAATGGCATTCATGAGCGCATCTCCGTGCCTGCTTTAGTCTCGAGCTTGTCACTTACCAGCCAATAAAAAAACAAGGGGAAAAAGAAAGGGGCCATAATAGCCAATCAGGAAATAGCACCTCTGTAGCTGGGTAAGATTGAACGCAACAACCAATGAAAATCGTTCACATGATTCTTCCGAGTATTTAGTCCGCTGGAGCTCGTTATATCACTTTGAGCACAGAGTAAGTCGTCCCTTGTTTTAATGTTACAACAAATTCACAACTTGTTTGACAGAAAAAATGACAAGTTTATCGCTGTTAGAGAATGTTGCCCACATAATTAGCATCTGTTTTTCAAGCGTCGTAGCCTACATTTAGCAACAGTTTACCAGCTTGTGTTCTCTCCCTCACACACAGACTCACACCATGCGTAGGCTGCATGCACACATGCGGACAATTAATTATGATGTATAGAGAGAGTCCTGTAAAAGTAGCATATACTGTTTGTGAAGCTGTCCTACTGTAAAACTAAACATAGCCTTCTGATAAACTATTCAGAGATGGATATCAGACAATTCTTCCTGAACAGAGGGAAAGGAACAGTGAGGAGAGATGAGGAGGACGAGGGAGGTATGATAATTGCCCATATTAAAGGTAACATTTATGCTGGTAATAGCCAGTGCTGTGATTTGATCAATGGTTTAATGGTAAACTTAAATAAGTTTGCTGCATTTGTAAATGTAGCCTATAATAATCTACACAGAATCAGAGTCTGATTCTGTGTAGATTATTAGGCTACATTTGCAAATTATCACCAAAAGTCAGTATGAAGGCTTTAGTAGGCTATTTAAGCTACAACGAACTGCAGTATTGCCAGGATGACTACAGGACCCTTGCCTGGGAGGGAAGTATATCTCAATTTTGACTAAAAATAAGCTTCTCTTGTGTATGAAAGCCTAATAAATTCATGCAGTGAGTATACAGTAGGCCTACTTATGCCTATGTGTTTGGATGTTGCTGGATAGTGGCTGCTACAACAATTGAGGGAGAAAATGCTGGAGGAGGAGAAGGAGGAGGAGAAGAAGGAGGAGGAGGAAGAGGAGGAGGAGGAGGAGGAGGAGGAGAAGAGAGGGGAGAAAGAGCACAGGCTGGGCAGTCCAGTACCAGGCAGGAGAAGGAGGAGAGAGACAGGCAAGAAATGGATGAGGACATGATGGGGGCTAGACGTAAATCCATTAATTCATATTGCGTGCACATTTAAATGTTTTTTTTATATATATTGAGTTGGGGGCCTGTGCCCCAGCAAAGCTCTAGGTCTAGAATCGCCCCTGGCGGCGTCCAAAGAATCTTTTGCCGGATAGTGAGACAGCGGTCGTAAACAGGCGATTTAGAATGCCGTGCTTGTATACGCCCACACATCCAGTGATCTTACATCCAATAATAGGCCTAGGCTAATTCATGAGAATATATCTGCATTTTAATAAAGACATGTAATAACACTGCTGTGATGTAAGTGTGGTAGGATATTGAGTATCCATGAGTTGCTAGGCTAGTGTTCATGGACAATGATCCAGCTAGTGTTAGTCTGTACATAGAGCACACATAGGGCCTTTTAACTGAGAAGGTCGAGGGGGAATGGGGCTGTTTTAATGACAGTGTTGGCAGCATGCAGAGCCAACATCACAACATGTTTCAATGCGCTAATAACGCTAAAACTTGTACGTCATGCCTAAACTAACCAGAATAGCAAACCCATTTGAAACTCACCATAGCACAACTTCTCAGATACGGCAATTAATCATGCCACAGCGGGCCAGAATAACAAACATAGCCTACCTTATCTTTTACATACATGTACATCCTCTTGGTTTGGAAATGAAGATGACTTAATCCAACATGTTATAATCCATTGAGTAGGCCTGTATGTTAGTGTCACAAGACAAGACTTACTTAGCTACATGAAGTAACTAAACAACTCTATAATTAACTCAGAAGTCAACAGACAGTTGCTGTGTGAACCTGTGTGAGGTGAGCACCAGTGTTGTAGTCAAGTCACTATGCCTCGAGTCCGAGTCCAGGTTCGAGTCCCCAGTGTTCAAGTCCGAGTCAAGTCCAAGTCATTAAAATAAAATTCCAAGTCAAGTCCGAGTCGAGTCCACTACTCATCCGAGTCAAGTCCGAGTCGAGTCACTATTGATCCACGTCGAGTCCGAGTCGAGTCCCTACTGATCAAGTCGAGTCCAAGTCCAGCACTAAAGTAAGCATAGCCTACATGTCGTTCCATTTTTTTCCATTGCAGATGAAATCCTTAAAAGCAAAACGGACAATCTTCTGTCTCCATGCAGGGATGCCATCACTTGTGTGAAAGTAGTATTGCCAAATTTCTTGCAAAACCCAATGTGTTGTATTTATTATATCGGAGAGAATACCATACCATAGCCTATAGGCCTACTCATAATAAATGAGCAATCCACATCCCAATCACACAGGCCACACATTATGCTGTTACTGACTGCTGACAATTGTATAGGCAGTGTTGTAGAAGTTCATACTTCACAAGAGCTAGATGGATGTTGGAGTAGGCCTATTTTGTAGTGTGGATCATAAAAGGGCCTCCCCCGGGCATTTTTTTAAATTCTGGCTGTTAAATAGCCTACACAATTTTAGCACAGTTTGGGAGGGACAGAAACAGAGCAGGGCCCGTCTTGGTAGCTTCTTTCGGACATCCGTGACGTGAACACTGGCTACCGGCAACTGTATAATTAAGTTATCACTTCACTGACACTATGGAGACATATTTCACGTCAACAATAGAGATGAAAACTAGCTTTCGGTTAACGGAGATGTAGATCATCTGCCTAATTAATTTCTTTGCGCAACAGGCCACATTCTACGTTCATTTCAGTGAGATGAGTGAAATAAATGTTTTTTTTAAGCTGCCATCGCCATAGGCTAGGCTAGGCTAGGCTATGATACGAAGCAGTAGCCTAACATTCCCTTGAACTAAAAATAGTATTCCGAATAATTTAGATATTAAAATCATATAGCAAATTATAGCCTAATGACATACTACAATTATAGCCTTATGATATATTACAAAAAAAAAGTTGAGTCCTCGACGAGTCATCGCGAGTCCAAGTTCGAGTCATTCAGTGTTCAGTCACTTCAAGTCACGAGTCTCTGAATTTAGCTAATGACTCGGACTCGAGTTCGAGTCTCGGACTCGAGTACTACAACACTGGTGAGCACGAAACAGTATGCAAAATATTAAAAATAATCGCATATCACGTGTGGTGTGTAGGCTACAGTCTGTGTGAAATGTTCAGGCAGGCACTGTACTGCAAGTCAAAAGCTCCGCTCTAGAATCTTTGCTGCAAATATGAAATCGAATTGACACACGACACAATCGAACGAGTCATCGTTGTAAGAAATCTTCACTTTGGAGTGCGTTTGTAAAAGTATGCGTTTGAGGGAGATAAATCTCTGTTTACGTGTAAATGAAAGGGCATATGCGTTTATACAAATATCTAGATATGTGTAAACGGGCCCTTATTCTTATTACAGTGCATGAAAATGCACTGTACTGTTCTAGTCAGGGGGCCAATTCTGAAAAGGGCTTCCGTTAAGACTTTTGCGGACATGTTTTGGTACAAGCTGTCACCCTATTTTTTTAGGTAGAAGACACCCATAGGTAAGATATTAGGGTGGTTGTCAAGCTGATTTTTTATAGTTATTAATTCCATCCTAACATTACTGCTCTCTCGGGGTAGGGGCAGAGGGTGACGGGGTGTAAAGAGGGGAAAGGGGAAGGGTGGGGATGGTTATGGTTGTGGGTAGGGGAGGTCGTAGGCTTGTGAGAAGAGGTATGTTTTCAAATGGGATTTGAATGTGGAAAGTGAGGGGGAGTCACGGACATATTGGGGGAGTGAGTTCCAGAGTCGGGGTGCTGCTGAGGAGAAGGCTCTGTCACCGAAGGTTTTGAGTCTTGAAGGTTTGGTGATCAGAGTGAGTGTGGAGGAGGATCGGAGGGCTCGGGAGGGTCGATTGGGGGTGAGGAGATTGGACAGGTAGGACGGGGCCAGGTGATGGAGGGCTTTAAAAGTCAGGAGGAGTATTTTGAAGGTGATACGTTGTTTGATGGGGAGCCAGTGGAGAGGGAAGAGGACAGGAGTGATGTGTTCACGGGACCGTTTGTGGGTGAGGAGGCGAGCAGCAGAGTTTTGAACCATTTGGAGTCTATGGAGGGAGTAAGAAGTGATGCCAGAGAGGATGGAGTTGCAATAGTCCAGATGTAAGGAGATGAAGGCATGGATGAAGCATGGATGAGGGATTCGGCAGCAGAGGGGGAGAGGCAGTGTCGGATCTTGGCGATGCGGCGGAGGTGGAAGTATGAGGTCTTGATGATGGAGCTGACATGGGGATCAAAGGAGAGGGTGGGGTCCAGGTTGACGCCAAGGTTGCGTGCCAGGGGGAGGGGGTGATGGTCGAGGTGCCGATGGTGAGTGAGATGGGACCAATTTTATTGAGGGTGGATTTGGTGCCTATGAGGAGGAGTTCTGTTTTGTCACTATTGAGTTGGAGGAAGTTGTGGGTCAGCTATGATTTTATTGAGGAGATGCAGGTTTCAATGTGGCTGAGGGGAGGGTTTTGGGTGGATTTGGTGCTGATATAAATCTGGGTGTCGTCTGCATAACAGTGGAAGTCAAGGTTGAGTTTGCAGATGATGTGACCAAGGGGGAAAAGGTAGCAGATGAAGAGCAGGGGACCAAGGACTGAACCCTGGGGGACCCCCTGCGTAACAGGAGAGAGGGTGCAAGAGTGGCCAGAGAGGGAGACAAACTGTTGCCTGTTTGTGAGGTAGGAAGTGAGTCAATCGAGTGCGGTGCCCTCAACAGCCAGCTGGTGCAGCCTTGCCAGGATCCTTGTTTCCCTTTGAATAACCCATTTTCAAGATTTGATCCAATCCGATAGCCGAAATCCGGTAACTGAAATCCGATAACCGAAATCCAATCTTTTTGTTTTTTTGAACAATTGTGCCCAAACAATCAAAGCATATGTAAAACTAAAAAGCTATGCTACCTCATGTTCGTTTTGCTCGGACCCCGTAAATCACCGCTTGCGGTTATATTTATTGGGGGCCAAGCAGCGAAGCTGCGAAGGCACCCATTGAGTTACTAGCTTTTCCTATTATTATACTTCCGCCATTGGAGTCTATGGCAGCCCATAGAACGCCTGGCTAAAAAGTTCAGATTTTTTGGCAGAAAGTTTCGGGACACTCCACTGACCGCTCACGCTCATTAACGGACCTCTAAACCCAGCCGTCTAGCGCCACCAACAGGTCAAAATCTGGCCGAAAATTGAACCGCTGGGTCTAAAGTTATGAAATTTGGCAGACTGATTCAGCACTGTCCCATGATCACTCTCACCAATTTACAGAACTCTATGCCCAACACTCTAGCGCCACCAATGGGTCAAAACTGGATTGCATTAACGCATGTGACCATTGAACGGTGGGTCCGATTTTCACAAATCAGGCACTGCTGTAATCCCTGGACCGACCTGAATTCAATGACTCCTATTACATCACTTTCCGCCATATTGGACCTCCGCCATATTGGATTTAGTCCAAACTCTACGAAAAGTTTCAGTGGTTAAAAATTTCTTCTGATTTTCACGAAACTTGATAGAGATGATCTTCTGCCCGAGCCGCACAAACGATACTAGTCAGATTTTTCAATTTCATTTTTATTTGCCCATGACAGCCAATCAAATATGGTGACGAAGCCGCCAAACAGGAAGTGGACAAACATCTAGGTGACACTTTGAGTTAACATAACAAAACTCGATACCATTAATCAGGACACTGTCCCAATCACTCACACCAATTTTCATGCATATACATTGAACACACTAGCGCCACCAGTTTAATGCTGGACATGCGTTCATGCGCGTGATCCTTGACTCTTTTGTCTGATTTTCACAATTGAGGTAGTGTCTGAATCCTTGGACCATCCCGAGTTCATCGACCCCTATCCCGTCACTTTCCGCCATATTGGACCTCCGCCATATTGGATTTGGTCCAAACTCTACGGAAAGTTTCAGCGGTCACAAATTTCATTTGATTTTCAGGGAACTTGGCGGAGATGATCTTCAGACCGAGCCGCAAAAACGATACTTGTCAGATTTTTCAAATTCCACTTTATTGGCCCATGGCAGCCAATCAAATATGGCCATGAAGCCGCAAAACAGGAAGTGGGCTAACATCTCGGAGACGCTTTCATGTATGAAGTCCAAACTGGGTACAGGGACTTCGTATCTGATTGTGAGGACACAGCAGGAAATTGGCATCATTTGGCCTCTATAGGGGGCGCTGTAATACAGGAAGTGAGTTCGTATCTCAGCAACACTTCGGTGTATGAAGTCCAAACTTGGTACAGGGACATATTAGCTGATTGTGAGGACATGAAGGAAAGTGGTCTCATTTGGCCTCTAGGGGTGCTCTAATAAAGAAAGTGAGCTAACATCTCAGCAACACTTTGGTGTATGAAGTCCAAACTTGGTAGAGGGACATGGTAGCTGATTGTGAGAACGCACAAAGACATTGGTGTAATTTGGCCTCTTGCTGTAAGTGCTTGCTCAGCCCATTGGCAACGCCATTCCTGCTATAGCGCTCTGCTAGGCCCCCGCATTGCTGCTTGCAGCTATATTTTAAATTGGTCTTTATAAAATGCTAGTCGAGCTTGTGATTTCTTCTTCCAATATTTTCAGCTCTTCTTAGCACTGCCAACCGCTCTCTCACATCTGCCTCCTCTCCTTGATAAGTTTATCTATCTCCTGCTGGCGCCTAGATTTGACTACCTCATGTTGTCGTTTTGCCCTTATATCAATAGTCCCAAATCTTTCCTTACCATAGCTATAAATAATGTCTCCCATTTTATCTAATTTGCTTACTATTATCTCACTATTAACATCTTCCCACATTCTACATTCTGCTGCGCCCCAGGCATATTACCATTAATCTTCTCCCTCCTTGGCTGACTGGCCTCTCTTTCTGCCTCAGTGCTAGAACTTTCCTAAAAAACAGGGTGCTGATGTCCTGCGAACTGTGGGTTTCTTCCTGTCACTGAACTTCAACAGACTTGATGCACTTCTTAAGAAATAGCTATCAATGCGGGGACCCTGTGTTCCCTCTACCAAGCACTTATTTTTCCCTTGATGAATTTTCAGGCCCTTTAGACTTGTAACCTTCTGCCAATTTTCAGGACCTAGTGTGGCAATGGTGGTCATAAATAAAGGAATCAAGCCTGAAACAGCAAAGACTCACACACACACATAAATACACACACACATAAAGAGAGAAACAGAGGGAGAGAGAGAGAGAGACAGGCTTGGAATTTCATCATTTTAGGGGCAAGGCCACTTGGCCTTCAGTTGGGCAAATTTTGTGGGGGGCACAAAGGCCACATGTCAGGGCACCAAGGCCAAACCTAACTATACATTAGTAGGCTATCAAAATGATAAAAAATGTATTTAGCCTATTCACAGCAGTCGACCTGCATCACTGTATGAAACCTTAAAAAAAAAAGCACGAAACATAACATATTACATAGAACTGTAAATCATCTGATCATGTAAAATTTACAGATATCTAGGCTATATTTAACATTTATTTTATATTTGGCCTGTTTTGAACAAACTCTTAGTCGAGCTGTATATCTTCTGATTTTAATATTCACCGACATCTAGGCGATATTTGTAACATTTATTTGCATTTATTTTGTATTTGGCCTGTTATGAAATCACGTAGAAAAATGTAAACATGTTGTGAAACTTAAAGTCCAAATTTGGAGACATGCATGTTGAAATTTGCTGCAAATTCAAAACCAGATTACTCTGGAACGGCTAACTGTAAAGGGAACTGCTTTAAACATTCCTGTTCGGTAAGGTCTCCTGTTTATTTTGATATATGGTTTGCCATGTTTTGAACAAAGGGTTTGTGAAGTATTCCACCAAGATGAATGGGTAGGGAGATAGCCGCAGAACCTAGAATATGATTCAATTTAATCATAGTATTTATTTGTCCCGCGAACCGTTCACCAAACGGCTAACATCGTTTAAAAGCTAAGATTATTTTGTCAGGCCATAGGCTAATAAAATACGCTATTAGTCGGACGCAAACCAGAATATTGAAAGAAGGGGGCACCAAGGCCACAGTGGCCTGTAAACCTCTGATTTTCAAAGGGGCATCACGGCCAACGCAAGGGGCAACGACGTGGCCGCCGTGAAATTCCAACCCTGGAGAGAGATCTAATTTATTTATTAACTAATTTTCGGCAGATCTGGGATGTAGTTGAGAAGCACGACACGGGTTGTACGTTTGGCAGTGGTCAAAACAGCATGTGGGTGTTCCATGATGCCGGCTTAGTCTTCCAGACCAACACTGACAAGACCACACCAGAACGCTCAGGTAAACTACTGTCCACTGCAGATATATTAACATTCACAACTGAACGCTCAGGTAAACTACTGTCCACTGCCAATATATTAACATTCACACTCAGGTAAACTACTGTCCACTTCGGACATACTCAACAGACATCCACAAGTCTTATTTACATGTACATGATACCTGAATAAGGAATCACTTTGTATGTTTGCATTTTTTTAACTGAAGCAACTTGTACAATAAAAAGATAGCCAAACCAGTGAGTTTCAGCCTGACAAATTTGTACTTTTGAAGTAGTTTTGATGGTAAAGAAACTTGTAATCATGCGCCTAGCATAGCTGGCAGCATACCGCATAACTGGCATTGCACCTCAGGCAGAGAACCATGCAGTCTTGCAATTTTGCTGTTGGCCCCCCGGTAACATCTTGCGACCCAAACATTAGGCTACCTGGTTGGTTCTTTGAAGATTGTCTTCGCCTGTTGAAACTGCATTGGATATCTTTTACATTGAAGAGATTTGCATTAATGTATTCAGCAGATGTTTTTTATATCTGTAAAATGAGGTAAGAGGGAAGGAAATAGGTAAAGGAATGGGAGGGAAATACAGGGGGAAAGGAAACCAATACCCATCTATTTTTGCTTGTTTTTTGTAATTTGCTAAAAGGATTCAACAAATATAAGATGAGGCATATTAAGGAAAGGAAAATAGTTCCTGGGTCCCTGGTCTTTCCCTTCTTCTTCATCTTCCTCTTTCCTTCCTCTTTCTTGACTTTCCAGACACCAAATGCACACAGAATGTTGGATTTGCCATCATTGCAAACTGTGGCAGTGTAGTGATTGGGCTGCCTGGAAAAAGGAGAAATGCAGGAGAAAGCAATGACCCTGTGGCTGATGGTGAGACACAACACCTTCTTTTTTGTGCTTGTTGAAGATGACTTAGGTCTTAGGTCTGTCAAGTACTTTGAGAAAATGTATATTGTTAATGTTGCCGTATGAATTACTAAAATGTAATTAAATTGAGTTAAATTGTGCTCCTGCATCTGGATACCTGGCTGAAGAAGTTTACGATGATGACTTTTATGTTGAGTCGGAGGAGATCAGTTCCAGGTCAGAGTTCCCAGAGAGCTGGCTGTGGGAGGAAGAAGACCTTCCTGAGTGCCCTGCAGAGAACAAACAATGGTGAGAGGCAGACCAGCTCAGATCACAACAACTACTACAACTAGAGATGCATTTCCTAGTAAATGCCAGACTACACTGTAAAACCGAACAGTAGCCTAACACTAAAAAGAAAAACAATGTTTTTGATTTGTAAACACTCAAAAATGGAAAAAAGTTAATAGTACTCTAATCGTCTGTGTTACTTGAACAAATTTGAACTTTTAAGTTGCCAGCACTCATCCGCTTTAAGTCATTTGAATAAAATAGAAAGCGTGGGAAAAAACTGGGGCTTTAGGATAGGTCGGTCAGAGGTGCAGAGCAAGGTGCACTGTTTTACATTTGCAACATAAATGTAGTTAGGTTACAGAAGAACATTGTGATCACACAAGTAGCCTATTTCTCCACATTTTGCACCAAGTAGATTGCAACGTTGACTGTACACGAGTTATAATGCAGTTAAGCCAAACTCTTGAAACTTTCTTGAAGCAAGCTACTTCCCCACGCAAATTGTAGCAAATTTGTAGGCGGATCTTCTGTCATACGTGGACATTGTGTACAGCACCAACTAGCCTATTGGTCTAACGTCTTGAGAGACAGACAACAACGCCGAGTGACAAGCGACGCCGGCAACGGTCGACCACCAGATGACAAGAGACGAGAACAAGCGCAGTGAAAATAGACGACGAGACAATGAGAAGAGAGAAAAACCGCAACCGAAAAGTGAGGTGAAGCACGTCCTTTATCATATTGTTTAAAAATCTGAATGTTTGAAAATATTGTCTTAGGCTACTTGACGTAACTTTACCCAGTTAGAACTAGCTAGCACTAGCAGCTAAGAATTTGGCTGCTGTATGCCAGCACTTGCTGGATCAGCTAGTGCAAGGGATCTAACTCAATTTGCCAATGTGAGTACTAAAAATATGAACTAATTAACCCCTGTTAGCACTATTTAACACAATTATTTGGAAGTGCAAGCTTTGTGGTGTGCTGCTTAATAACAGGGCACAGGTCCTGCAACATTATCGTTTACAGCATGTTAGCAATGTTTCCTCCATTAACGTTAGTCCACTGTCATGATGCCTGCACATTTATGTCAGTAAATTCATTTGACACGGTCACACACAGTTCATGCTCAGTCAGAATGTGTATAATTTGCATGTCAGCTGTGTAGTCCTAATAGAGATTGTCAGTATTGTTCAAATGTGTATTCGTCCTTCAATTCACAGATTCAGAAGTTGGTGCAAACAACATTGCCATTGAGAAGTAAGGAGATCATATCAGACGTCCTTCTCCGCAGACATAGCCTATTGGTTCGGTGGTGGCCTGCAATCATGTTGGAATCCTAGGTAAGAAGTACAAATACTTGGAATAGATTCATTTCATGTGTGGTTCTGACCAAATGTGTTTTAAATCTTTACACTTACCCCCCTATTTTTAGTTTTTGCTCGAACTTGCACACCGCCTACTAACAATACCCCTGTTTCCACATACTTTGACTTATATTCATGTGCTTGACCCCCTTTGAAAGCAGAGGTCTTGTAGATTATTTTGGTACCATTAGATTGACTGTGATAAACTGTCAGAGAGTGGCAAAGGATAGAATGATAGTTTTTTTAGGCGGTTTTGTAGATCTCTGGAAATTACCACATTTTTGTAAAATGCTCTATGGCAGGGGTCTCAAACACCCGGCCCGCGGGCCAAATCCGGCCCGCGTCCGGTCCAATTCCGGCCCGCGACGTATGTCAAAATAATAATGTAATCCGGCCCTTGAGACTTTTTTAATTGCGACAAACAACGATACTGATTAAAATAGACGATAGTTCCAAGTACGGTGATGAATCTCATTTGTACTCTGCTCCACTATGTGCTAGACATCCAGAGCTTCATTCAAACCCAAAATCGCTGCGCAAAGCTTTCAGGAAATACTTGTATTACACGCGAGAAACACAAAGACGTGCATTTGTAATGACGCGGAAGCGATGCAGGCCATAGTGTTGCATAAATTGAAGCAGAATTTAGCAATTTAGCAGAAATAGGCCTAGGCCTACACCAAATGTTGAAAAACGTTTACGTGTTATGAAGTCTTAGGTAGGCTATGTTATTCACCTATTTTAAATCTGAAGGAGAATATCCTTTTGGAGATTATGATCGATCGTCTATTGAATGGAGGTGCGTCTGCGTGTATACGACAGTGTCCACTAAGCATACCATGCTTATTTCGACCGTCTGCCCAACATAGCTTGGAGGTTGCAGTGGTAATCGTGATGATGGTGTCCGTAATGGACGTGGTACAGACAGCAGGGCTAGTAGAAATAGGGCTCTAAACTACAAAGTCACCCGCAATATGATGTGAACTTCTGGGTACTCAGATTACCCGCGATAGGAACTGATTTGACCAGAATACTTTATTGTAGGCCTTGTGGTTTAGAAACCACATCTTAGGTGTTGGTATACATCTTAGGTGTTTTCCTGTTAATTTGTTATGTGGGTAATATGAAAAAAGGAAAGTAAACCTGCTCAAAGATGTTCATCCAGTATGTACTGAAAGGTGCATAATTTGAGGTGCTTGCCATCCAGTGGCAAATTGGATGGGTAAATTTACCCCCTTCATAAACTTTTGTTTTACTCAAAGATTTTTACATATTCAGTAGGACTATCTCTGACCACTTTCAAGCCATGGCATAGAGTCTATGGAAACTCCCCATAGGTCTTTTTGTTACCCAAAATGCATACTGACAATAAAAGGCTTGTGGCAACCTCTTGGTCTATGTTGCACCATTAATTCTTTTAATTTTATTCATACGAACAGCCGTGACCTCGAACAACAGGGCTATGCGTCGAATAACGCTGGAGTTACATTTCAAGCTTTTGTTTTTCTGTTTGTTTTTTTTACCAAGAAACTCCAGTGAAGTTACTTACAGTAGTATTATTTCAAGTAATTATTTCAATAATGCAACTGCCCTGGAAAAGTTTGAAGAGAAAATGATAAACTTAATATGACATGGTATCACTTGACATGTAATGCCTATTAGATATTCAATTAACACACAATTGTTCTTTGTTGATTTCTCCAGGTCTCTCAATCAGAGTTCCCAGATATTGAGGACCTTACAGTTGAACTCATTCTCATCAGCACGAACAGTGCAAATGCATCCCCAGGGCTCTACAGTGCGCCCATTTCACTCGCACATGCGAGTAAAAATGATGGCGTGCGAGTGCAAAAAAATATTTAGGCGCACTGGTGCGAATGACTTCTAACCATGTCAATGTTTGTCTACAAAATACACCGCAACATCGAGAAACATTACTGTGCAAACCATAGAATCACGTCGCGAATGCAGTATAAAAACTACACCTCCCATCAACGTTAGCAGTTTCGCGTTGTAACTCGCTAGTAGTCGCTTCTATCAAATCCAAGAGCGCGCAGAAAAATCGGAAAGTTAGACTAGCCAGCCAAGATGCAAAGATTGAAGAAAATTAATTCTTCTATCCACCGAATTCATCGGATATAGGAGGAACAGGATGATATTCTGAGAATGCAATGAGAGAAGGAAAGGTAACCTAACATGCCTTTTAGCCCAGTTGACGTATTGGCTGCAATATGCAAAATATAGCTGTAGCGAACAGGCACAAAAGTAGCCTCCCGTAATACTCCCATTTTATTCAACGGTAGAACACTACATTGCAATTTTTGTTTTTTGTTATTTTATACATATAAAAAAGAAATAAGAAAAGACATGACAAAAAAAACAAAAGTAACATGATAGAAAACTTATCCAAAAAAAAAGAAATAAATGAATAAAAATAAATAAATACTCCATACAAAACAAAACATGACACACAGAAAAAAAGGGGGGGAGGGAAAGAAGGGGAGTGGTATTTGAGCCTACATAATACTATTTTATTCTATGTGCAATTGTACTCGTTTTTAGATATTTATAGGCGCGTTTTTTGGCCATTTATAGGGGGGTGTTTAAGCCTACATGTGTCTTTGGTCCTGTGTGGAATTATCTGTGTTGTTGACCGATGTGTGCATATCATTTCTATTATTGAAATAAATAATTATTTTATGTAGTATTTTTTCTGGGTATAACTTATTCCATTTACTAAGTTGGTTCCTAATTCTAAAAGTAAGTCTTTCCATATCCAAGATGTTTTCTATTGTGCTATGCCACTTACACAAATCTGGGGCTTTTTCTTGTTTCCATCCCCTTGTTAGTTGTTTTATTGCAGATATACGTACTATATTAAACAATTTTTGATATTTAGGTTCTATTTTCTTGGACAGGCATATACCTAAAAGGTTTTCTAATGCTAAGTTCTGTCGCAACTCAAAAATATGTGTTATCGCTTTATCAAATTCCTTCCAGAATGTTTTTAGTACTGGGCATAAGAAAAAAATATGGCTATAATTTGCGTTTTGCTCTCCACAGCTTCTCCAACAACTAGTCCCTAACGGCTGAGATTTCCCGCATTTGTCAGGTGTAATAAAGAATCTCTGTTGTAATTTCCACGCAAATTCATTCCAATATTTTGATTGTGTTATTGCAGTATTTCCTTTTAGTGACTCTATCCAGTTTTCCATTGTGATATCAATTTTCAACTCTTTTTCCCATTTTTCTTTAACTTCAACCTTTACCAAGGTGAGTTTTTGGAGTATTTTGTATATTCTTGAAAGATTCCCCTTACCTGTATTCCTATTCTTAATTAAATATTGTACTAAATCATTTTCTGTTTGCTCCGCTAAGTTTTCCTTAACATAACTTCTGACCTGTAGATACTTGAAAAAGTGTTTTTTATCCAAGTCGTATGTTGAAGCTATATTTTCATATGTATCCACCATGTGTTTGTTCAAAACTTGTGAGAAAGATATTAATCCTTTATTAGCCCAACCGTTCAAGATTTGATCCATTCTATTTGGTAGGAAGTCTGGGTCATGCGCCATCTCCCTGAGATATACATAATCAGTCTTTATTTTTAGTTTTTTACAAATTCGTTTCCAAGTTTTTATTGTGTTCAAAATGCTAAAATTTTGACCTGTGTGAAGATTTTGAGTCTTTTTCCCTAGGAAAGGTAAAGTCCCTAATGATACAGTTGCCAATTCTCTTTCTATTCTAATCCACTTAGTTTCTACTTCCTTGTTCATCCATATCATTAGGGCCCGAGCACCGAAGGGCGCAAGGCCCTATTGTTTTTGTAAGGATTATTATTATTATTATTACGAGTGTTTTAACTTTGTCTCAGAGCATTTTCCTTTTTTGAGGTGGTTAACATGGGTGAAAAGTCTTGAAATTTGGCACACACATCAGGTGTCACGCAAAGCAGTTAGGTACAATAGCTTGGCCCCGGGCGTGGCCCAGGGACTCAGTAGCGCCCCCTTAGGTGATTGAGGCAGTGGTTGGCACATACTTTCAGCTAGACGCATCAAATTTGGTAGGTGTGTGTATCTCCCCAAGATGAACAACTTTCGTATGTACAATGCATTAGCCACGCCCAACAGGAAGTGAGGTATTTGGGATTTTGTGCGGACTAAAATGTGATGAATTGTGATGCCAAAAGAGGTGCTTCCCATCGGTGAAAACACATGAAATTTGGCACACACGTTAAGAGGTACAATGAATACACAGGGGAAAAGCCTTGGCACCGGGCGTTGCCCAGGAACTCCATAGCGCCCCCTTATGTCACTGTGATTGTGGTGGGCATATAGTTTTAGATACACACACCAAATTTGGTGGGTGTATGTAACTCCCAAAAACAATCAACTTTTGTATTAACATGCCATTAGCCACGCCCACAGGAAGTGAGGTAATTGGGATTTTGTGCATTGTGGACATGATCAATTTTAACATACTCCTCCTAGATGGTTGATCCGATTCATGTGAAAGTTGGTATACATGATGCCAATATGCTCCTGATTCTAAATTGTGAAGCTTTTTTTTTATATGTTGTAATTTGACGAAATGGCAAAACTATGAATTTTAATACCTATCCACATAAACAATAAATGTGTCTTAATTCACCATGCATGGCTTGAAATGTTTTAAATTTCACAGGTCTTTGAATACCATGGGAGTGATGATATTCACATGCCCTTAATGCATATTTGGCATAGCGCCACCACCTGGCAACAGAAAGAATGGCAATTACAGTGATGTAACATGTTAACATACTCCTCCTAGACGGTTTGTCAGATTCATGTGAAATTTGGCAAATAAGTTGCCAAGATGTTGCTGATGTTAAATTGTGAAGGGATTTTTTATATGTTGTAATATGTCATGATTTTAATATCTCACCATATAAACAGGAAATGTGTCATAAAGTCACAGTGCATTGAATGAATGGTCTGAAACTTCTCAGGTTAATAGATATTATGATTATGATGATATTCAGACACCCAATGGGCCTGCCTGGCATAGCGCCACCACCTGGCCAAGTAGGAAATGTGCCAGAAATGGACAATGCCTTAAGTGATTGATCTGAAACTTTATAAAATATTGGATATCATTATTGTGATGATATTCACACATACTGTATAATTCACATGCCTAGCATAGCGCCACCATCTGGTCTAACAGGAAATATGCCAGAAATGCTCTATGCTTTGAATGAATGATCTGAAACTTATCAGGTTAATAGAAATTATAATTATGATGATATCCAGAGACCCTATGGGCCTGCCTGGCATAGCACCACCACCTGGCCAAGCAGAAAAATGTGCCAGAAATTGGTAATGCCTATATTGGTTTATCTGAAACTTTGCAAAATATTGGATATCATTATTGTGATGATATTCACGTGTAATTCAAATGCCTAATATAGCGCCACCATCTGGCCAAAAAGTGTATCAGAAATGTTCTTTGCTTAAAATGAATAATCTGAAATTTCTCAGGTTAATTTATATTATGATTATGATGACACACAATGGGCCTGCCTTGCATTGCGCCCCCACCTGGCCAAGCAAGTACATGTGGCAGAAAATAAAATACAAACACAAATAGCACACGTATCAAATATGTACATTTCACAAATGCACCACGTCTGAGCTTTGTTGGATTCCGACATGTCACGGGTTGTGACCCGCAGGTGCTCGGGCCCGCCATTGCCGCTTGCGGCTATTTTTATTGTTTGAATTTGTGTTGCATAAAAGTAGTTTTGTAAATTTGGCACACCTAACCCCCCTTCTTCCCTTTGTTGAGTTAAAGATTTTAATTTAATTCTATGTCTTCTATTATTCCAAATGAAATTATAAATCAATTTGTTCCATACCTTAAACTGGGATTCTAAGAGTGCCAATGGTAATGCCTGAAACAAAAATAAAAATCTTGGGAGGACCATCATTTTAATAGTTTCCACCCTTCCAAACATTCCTTCTGGTATTATTCTCCATCTATTCAAATCCTGCCTTACCTTATGCTCCAGCACACCATAGTTATTCTCATACAAATCATTCAGTTTCTTACTTATGTAGATACCCAGATATTTTATCTTCTGCACATATTTAAAGTTATAGCAGTCTTTGACCTCTTGTGTAATTTCTTTCCCAATTATTAAGGCTTCACATTTATGTTCATTTACCTTATATCCTGAAAATGCACTGTATTCTTGGATTGTTTTCTTTAACTCCGGCACTGATTCTTCTGGTTCTGCTAAATAAACTATAATATCGTCTGCATATAATGCTAATTTATGTACATCTTGTCCTATATGTATCCCTTTTATACCTGTGTTTTGTCTTATTGTTGCTGCTAGCACTTCAATATATATTGCAAATAATAGAGGAGAAAGAGGGTCTCCTTGCCTAGTACCTCTTTGTATTTTAATATTTCTAGACAAAGTACCATTCGTTTTTATTCTAGAGGTTGGATTACTATATATTGCTTTTAACCATAAACAGAATGTTTTATTTAAACCTATTTTATTAAGAACCTCAAACATAAATGGCCAGCTAACTAAATCAAATGCCTTTTCTGCATCTAATGTAATTAAACCAATATCCTTACTTTGCCTTTGAGTATAATCAATTATATTTAAGGTTCTTCTAATATTATCCCCCAATAGTCTTCCCGGTATGAATCCACACTGATCAATGTTTACTACATCTGCAATTATTTTTTTTAACCGGTTTGCTAATATGGCTGATATTATTTTGTGATCTGTATTGAGTAGTGATATGGGCCTATAAGAAGGACACCTTGTGGCATCCTTCCCCTCTTTGTGTATAAGAGTTATAATAGATGATATCCAAGTTTGTGCCCATCTTCCTGTATGTAATGCATGATTATATGCTTCAACCAGTATGGGAGTTAATTCATTTTTAAATGCTTTATAGAATTCGTTTGTATAACCATCATCACCTGGAGCTTTTCCTATTTTCATGTCTCGAATTTGTTTATTTACTTCCTCTAATGTGATGTCTTTTATTAATTCCATGTTATTCTCTTCTGTTAACTTTGGCATTTCTATCTTACTCAAATAATTCTGAATTGATTCTATATTTTCACTTATCTCCTCTCTATATAAATCTTCATAGTAATTGGCGAATTCCTCTGCAATCTGTTCTTTGTCAATAATTAATTTGTCATGTTTTGTTTTTAGTTTTGTGATATGTACTCTTTCCATTTGTTTTTTTAATTTATATGCCAAGGTTTTTAGAAACTTTGGGCCACCATCATAATTTTCTTGATCCGTGAACTTCATTAATTTTTCAATTTCTAGTGTACGTAATTGATCCAATTTAAAACGTTTTTCTTTTAATTCTATTTTGTCGTCATTACTATTTGTCTTGCTATGTCGGTTTTCTATCCTCTTTATTTCTTCAATTAACCATTTCTGTCGTGCTTCCCTTGCTCTTTTTTTAGCCGATGCATAGGAAATGATGTGGCCTCTCATAACAGCTTTAGCACCTTCCCATAACAAAATTGGATCTATATCATCTTGATCATTGATCTCTACATAGTCTTTTAATACCTTTTTAATTTTATCAATGAATTCTGTATCTTGTAACAATGAGTTATTTAATCTCCACAATGTTTTACCTTTCTTAGAGTTTAATGCTATTGTTAGTGTCACAGCTGCATGGTCTGACATATTTATCGAGCTGATCATACATCTTTTAACCAGTGTTATATTGTCTTTAAACATAAAAAAATAATCCAGCCTATTGTATACTGAATGCCTTCCTGAAAAACATGTATACTCTTTTTCCCCTGGATGAAGTGCTCTCCACACATCTACCAGACCCATCTCTGAGCAAAAAGTTGAGATCTCCTGCCATCAGTAGTACTCCCTTACTTTTTGTTACTAAAAGCTCTGTCAAATGTAACATAAATTCTATTCCTGTGTCTGGAGGATAGTAGACATTAAGAATAGAGACCTCTATACCCTCTATGTTACCCACAACCAAAACATACCTACCTTCTTTATCAATAACACAGTATTCTTTTTCAAATCCTACATGAGATTTAATTATTATCGCCACACCCTTCTGACTGGAGTTATATGAGCTAAAATACACCTGGCTTTTAGTTGTTGCTTTAAGTTTTTCATGCTCTTTTTTTTGCAAATGAGTTTCTTGTAAACAAATTATATCTCCCTTATCCTTTTCCATCTGAAATAAGATTTTTTCCCTCTTTACTCGATTATTTAACCCATTCACATTTAATGATATTATATTTAGGTCACACATCTAAAGGTAAACAGGGGACTAATTTGCTTCATTATAACCATATACTGTTTACAAGTCCGCAAATATACTGAACTAGCTATTCTCCATTGTAATATGGATAGCATATCCCTGACTCTATGTCTGTATGTATTTGCAAATACCGGGAAATTAGCGGGTTGGGTAAATAAGTATAAAAAAATAAACACCAAAATAGGGAAGGCAAAAGAAATAACAAAAAAACATAAACAGGAAAATAAAATTATGAACAACAAAAAAAAGGTTCCAAAAATGTCATTATCTTCAACCATCTTTTCTAAGTGGTTGTTTTGGCGTACTTATAGTCGCCTCAAAAGACCTACACTAAATAATATAATTTCTTCATTGGCAGGGATACTACAGCTTCTCTCACCCTTTCAGTATTAATAAATCTGCTATTTATTAACAAAACATTACATAGTTAAGCCAAGTAAGTTAAACCAACCAAGAAAGTGAGACAGTCATATTAATAACCTTTCATCTTTCATACCACCACCCCCCCCAACCCCTCACAATTCTACATATGGACCCATTTACTCCGAAACACACTCACACACACTCCCCCATCCCACCCTCACTTACACCCATACGTACATCGTCCCTCCCCACACCCATACATTCACACCCCCCATACATCTAACCCCCCCCCCCCCCCTCCCCACAAACACACATCCATATATCCAGCCCCCCCCCCACGCACATGCACATACACATCCATACATCCAACCCCCCCCCCCCCACACACACACACATACACACATACACACACACACACACATTCATGTATCCAGCCCCCCCCCATACACACACACACATCCATATATCCAACCCCCCCCCCACACACACACACCCATATATCCAACCCCCCCCACACACATACACAGCCATTCATCAACCCCCCCCCCCCACACACACACACATACACACACCCACACATCTAGTCCCCCCCCACACACACACATTCACACTCCCCATCCCACCATCCCCTACACCCATATATATCCAACCCCCCCACCACCTCCCCCCCACCACCCACACCCTCCCAGACATCCTGTCTACACCCCCACGGAGTAATTATCTTTCCTTTCCCAACCTTGTACGGAATCCCTAAAGAGAGAGAGAGAGAGAGAGACGGTCAGTCCAATTAGCAATCAGTGTCCTCTTGTTTTCACAAGGCCGTTCCAAAGACCCAACAAAGCGATTTGAGTTAGTAATTTAATCCTTCTTCTCATGTTGGATGTGTCCCTCAGGTGTTGTCCACGAACATAATATTCACTATTTAATCTTATATAATCCCAATCAACCCAAGTACGACGGCGTCAGTTTGTTGATTTACAAGCAGTTTCTTAAATTTATCTCGTGACCTTCTCCAATTGTTCGTTTGGCTTGTAAAGGCCTCTTTGTAGTAAATCCTTTTGAGCTTGTTCTGCATTCCTGTAGATTGTTGTAGTTCCATCCGAGTTGAAAACTTTGAGTTTTGCTGGAGACAGAATATGTGATTTGAGCTGCAGCTTTTTTAGTTGCTCCCGCAGAAGTTTATATTCCGCTCGCTGTTGTTTCACTTTTGTCGTGAAGTCATGGTCCATATATATGCGTGTATCATTGAAGAGGATCTCCTTCTTAGACCAGGCAGCCTTAAGCACTTCTTTCTTTCCATTGTAGTTTGCAAAGTTAACAATAACTGGTCTTAAGAGTCCTTCCTTTCGTTGACCAATTCTATGCGCACGAGCGATTGGCAGCTCATTTTCAATGAACAAGACGTCTCTGCATAGTTTTTGAATAAATGTAGTCATGTCGTCACCTTCACTGTTTTCAGCTATGTTATACATGCATACGTTGTTTTGTCTGGATTTATTTTCAATGTAGTCCATCTGTTCACCCATCTCGTCAATGCAGGTTTGTAGAGATTTGATTTCATTTTTATATTTAAAAGTTTCGTCTTCTTGTTCACTTACCCTGGTCTCTAGTTCAGATGTTCTCTTCGTCAGGGCCTCCACATCTTGTCGTAAGGCTGTGGTTTGTTGCATTATTTTCTTAATATCTCTCTCCGTTTCATTTCTGAAAGTTCTGAATTCGGTTCTAAAATCTTGGATTTCTCCAGAGAGAGATTCCTTTAGATCCGTAATGAGTTGTTTTATTTCACCGGCGTCTACCATTGTTGACGCCGACTCGATTTCTTGTTGCTTTCCTTTCCCACGTCTTGTACTTGGTTTTGAGGACATCTGCGTTGTTTAATTCAGCTGCATATTTTTCTTTGTTTTTCAAATAAAGCTTTAGTTGCTTATTTTATACACATTGTAGGGTTTGAGATCACGGTGTATCACACTGCCAACACCATTAATCACCTAACCGGAACCGGAACCTCACCATTGTGATATGCCAAGATTGAGGGAATGCAGGATGGCAGGATGTTTGTTGTGTTGAGTGTTCTTGTGTGTCTCTTCTGTCTCTTTGGTTTCTCCAGGAAAATGTTGCGTTGTGTTTTAGTTCTAATGTCTGTATCGAAGATGGTCAATAAAGCTTGATGGCTGGATCAGGATCGGCGATTAGGGACTGTTCGTTATTTATTGAAGGGGCCTTCAGAGGAAAATAAGGGAGGGTCATGTCTTTTTATTGTTTGTTCAGGGGAGGGTCACCCAACATTTTTGTCTAGGAGGGGGTTCACCCAACTTTTGTATTCATGAAAACAGCAAAAAATCAAAGTGGCTTGTTTGATTGTTGATTTCTGTCGCCATACTACGTTCTCTTTTGTTCCATAGATTGAACATTGAAAATAAGGGAGATTTCCCGGGTTTCTCACCCAATATATGGGGAAAATGTCAACATTCGTCCCCATCAACGTTGGAAGGGTTGGAGTAACAAAGTAGCTTACTTTATTCACGCCTAACAGCCTATATTCATTTGGTCAACTTTATACAGCCCTAAAAAAGCTAAATTTGCCTTTGGTTTACTTTTAGTTTACCGTGTAGCTAAACAATGGGGATGCTTAACATAGTAAAGCATACTTGTGCTTCATTCATCCACACATCAGCTCCTAACGTTTTGACAAGCATTTCTACCAATTTACCTTGTTCCTGCCCTTATCTAGCTTTGCTGTCTCCATCCTTTCTGTTTTTGTTATTTGCAAAAAAATATATAGTATTTATTGGTAACCAGCAACAAGTGCAATTTGTTAATCGCTGTCATTCTCTCTCCTGCGCAACAAAATGTGTTATGTTCCAATTAGCAGTGCGTAATTCTGCTTCATTAAGTTTAACAAATTTGGTTATTTCATATACATAGCCAGTTTATGGTCTACAGTGTAGAGTTGGTAAGTTAAGGTAGGCCAACTTTGAGTGAATATACAAACAGGGGAAATTATGTTTTTACTCGTAGCTGAGTAACCTGATGGTGCGACAGGCAGGTGCACACGTAGACATACGGTCAAACACTGCAAGCGCCAATGAATCGTGCTCTCACAATAACCACACTGTTAACTTAAATAGGTTAACATCACTCTAAGTTCGCATTCAAGCAAGCAAAATTATGATTTGAAGACATCTGTTTCACTGGAAGGGCAAGGGGGTAACAACAGGACAACACAGAGACAGGCCAGATGGCAGGACTAATGTTATAGAGTATATGGGATATTCTACGGGAAAATATTAAAACGGCAAGACAGCGGGGGAAAAGTTAAAATACGTGATAAACCCGGAAAAAGTTGGCACGTTAGGTATGTTTCGGTCCCTGTGATTATTTGTGAAATTGTGAACAGCCTTTTCAAGTCATTTGATAAGGAAGGAGTGGCATGCAAGCTCCTAAATTGACGCTCGGCTGAGAAATGTTTTGGATAATGTTCAGCTTCGGCAGCTTTACAATGACTGAGGAAGCCTAGAGACGAGTCGATAGCAACCAGTCCATGTGTTGAATGTTAATGTTGAATTGTTATTACCCAGTGTGCTTTGTTGAATGGTCTCAATGTTTTATTTCATGTGAATGCTATTTACAAGAGGAGTAACTAGCATAGGCTAATGCAGTTATGCAGGAAGTGTGCATTTAGTATCCATGCTTATTGTGTTTCCACAACAATGTTAGTGAGTAAATCTACTGAAATGGCCACCATCTTGGTGGAGTGTGATGTGTAAGATCAGAAAGCAGAGGTTGATTTAAGAATGTTAACCTAGACAAAGAACGCGGATCAAACTGTGCTAGCCGCCATAGCATCCCTGCGAGCAGACTTGTCGAAAGCTAAATCGGACATCTGTGACAAAATTTATGAAAAAATTGCAGACGTGAGTACAACCCTGAGAGGAGAAATTGCCGTTCTGAAATCAGAAACTGACAATGCATTTATTGCTGTACATGCCCGCATAGACAGCCAAAATGACACACTGAAAAGTTTGGGCGAATCGGCTAATGCTACTTCCAATGTTGTGGTGGATCTCGAAGCTAAAGTTAAGAAACTACATAGCCAAGTGGAACAACTTTCAGAAAAGTGCCTGGATTTGGAGGGGCGGTCAGAAGCGGCAGAATTTGAGGATTGCTGGAGTTAAAGAGGGGATGGGAAAAGGTCAGAAACCGAGGGAATTCGTGGCCCAGCTGTTAGCAGATATGCTGCAGCTTGATGAGAAACCAGTGATTGACCGAGCCCATAGAGCCCTACGGGAGCGCCCTGGGGATGAGAAGCCACCCTGACACTTGATTCTCAGGGTCCACTACTACCATACCAAGTACCAAGGTCAACAAATTCAAATTTTCAGAGACTTTCCACCCGCCGTAGTTAAACGCCGAGCGGCTTTCACCCCAGCCAGGAACTTATTACGAGACAATTTAAATTTGGTCTCTTATATCCGGCCAAGCTGAGACTGACGCACAATGGGAACGAGTCCACATTCACAGATGCAGAGGAGGCCCGTCAGTTTGCAGAACGGCTTTTCGGCCAGGAGCAAGACTGAGACGCGTTACTTTCATGGCCATGAGCACAGAATGCACATTTCTTTTAAGGCAGCTATCCCCTCTATTTACTTTTGATTGGCCACCCTCCTGAAGGCAGTCCTCATTTGGTAATATTGATACCGTTTTATTTTGTCTAAACTAATAGGCCTCACAGTTTCATTTATATAGTTATTTATTTTTGCCTTTTCAAGTCTGTAGGCCTACAAGACTTTGTTTACATTCTTTCAATGCACCCCAAGGATGATGCATAACCTTCGATTTGGGATTAAAGTAGGTTTGGTTATAGATTCTACAACTGTAGAGTTACTAAGATTTTGACCACTAAGAGTTTGACCACTGTTGGTTGTTAAAGTTAGAGTTAATTCTCTGTTTAATTCTCTGTTTAGAAGGCTTAAACTACGCACTAAGTGTACAACTGACATTATGTTCTTCTATGTGTTTTGTGTTTTTAGGGTGGGTGGGAGGATGGGTGGTATGGGTGATGGGTCAAGCGGTGATTTAACGGGGTCCGAGCAAAATGAACATGAGGTAGCATAGCTTTTTAGTTTACATATGCTTTGATTGTTTGGGCCCAATTGTTCAAAAAAACGTGATTGGATTTCGGTTATCGTATTTCAGTTACCGGATTTCGGCTATCGGATTTCAAATCTTGAAAATGGATTGTTCAAAGGGAAACAATGATCCTGAAATTGGATTAGATCACATAATTAGGGCCCGAGCACCGAAGGGCGCAAGGCCCTATTGTTTTTGTAAGGATTATTATTATTAGGGCCCGAGCACCGAAGGGCGCAAGGCCCTATTGTTTTTGTAAGGATTATTATTATTATTAGGGCCCGAGCACCGAAGGGCACAAGGCCCTATTGTTTTTGTAAGGATTATTATTATTATTAGGGCCCGAGCACCGAAGGGCGCAAGGCCCTATTGTTTTTGTAAGGATTATTATTATTATTATTATTAGGGCCCGAGCACCGAAGGGCGCAAGGCCCTATTGTTTTTGTAAGGATTATTATTATTATTATTATATTAACTTTGTCTCAGAGCGTTTTCCTTTTTTGAGGTGGTTAACATGGTCGAAAACGCTTGAAATTTGGCACACATATCAGGTGTCACGCAAAGCAGTTAGGTACAAGAGCTTGGCCCTGGGCGTGGCCCAGGGACTCAGTAGCGCCCCCTTAGGTGATTGAGGCAGTGGTTGGCACATACTTTCAGCTAGACGCATCAAATTCGGTAGGTATGTGTATCTCCCCAAGATGAACAACTTTCGTATGTACAATGCATTAGCCACGCCCAACAGGAAGTGAGGTATTTGGGATTTTGTGCGGACTAAAATGTGATGAATTGTGATGCCAGAAGACGTTCTTCCCATCTGTGAAAACGCATGAAATTTGGCACACACGTCAAGAGGTACCATGAATACACAGGGGAAAAGCCTTGGCACTGGGCTTGGCCCAGGAACTCCATAGCGCCCCCTTATGTCACTGTGACTTGTGGTTGGAATATAGTTTTAGATACACACACCAAATTTGGTGGGTGTGTGTAACTCCCAAAAACAATCAACTTTTGTATTAACATGCCATTAGCCACGCCCACAGGAAGTGAGGTAATTGGGATTTTGTGCATTGTGGACATGATCAATTTTAACGTACTCCTCCTAGACGATTGATCCGATTCATGTGAAAGTTGGTATACATGATGCCAATATGCTTCTGATTCTAAATTGTGAAGCTTTTTTTGATATGTTGTAATTTGACGAAATGGCGAAACTATGAATTTTAATACCCTTCCACGTTAACAATAAATGTGTCTTAATTCACCATGCATGGCTTGAAATGTTTTAAATTTCACAGGTCTTTGAATACCATGGTAGGGATGATATTCACATGCCCATAATGTATATTTGGCATAGCGCCACCACCTGGCAACAGAAAGAATGGCAATTACATTGATGTTACATGATCAATTTTAACATACTCCTCCTAGACGGTTTGCCGGATTCATGTGAAATTTGGCTAACATTATGCCAAGATGTTGCTGATGTTAAATTGCGAAGGGATTTTTGATATGTTGTAATATGTCATGATTTTAATATCTCACCATATAAACTGGAAATGTGTCATATAATCACAGTGCATTGAATGAATGGTCTGAAACTTTATAAAATATTGGATATCATTATTGTGATGATATTCACACATATAATTCACATGCCTAGCATAGCGCCACCATCTGGCCAAACAGGAAATATGCCAGAAATGCTCTATGCTTTGAATGAATGGTCTGAAACTTCTCAGGTTAATAGATATCCTGATTATGATGATATCCAGACACCCAATGGGCCTGCCTGGCATAGCGCCACCACCTGGCCAAGCAGGAAATATGCCAGAAATGGAAAATGCCTTAAGTGATTGATCTGAAACTTTATAAAATATTGGATATCATTATTGTGATGATATTCACGTGCATAATTCACAGGCCTAGCATAGCGCCACCTTCTGGCCAAGCAGGAAATGTGCAAGAAATGCTCTATGCTTTGAATAAATGGTCTGAAACTTTTCAGGTTAATAGATATTATGATTATGATGATATCCAGACACCCAATAGGCCAGCCTGGCATAGCGCCACCACCTGGTCAAGCAGTAAATGTGCCAGAAATGGACAATGCCTTAAGTGATTGATCTGAAAGTTTACAAACATTTTGGATATCATTATTGTGATGATATTCACATGTGTAATTTTCATGCCTAACATAGCGCCACCATCTGGCCAACCAAAAAGTGTATCAGAAATGTTCTTTGCTTAAAATAAATCGTCTGAAATTTCTCAGGTTAATATATATTATGATTATGATGACACCCAATGGCCTTCCTTGCATTAAGCCCCCACCTGGCCAAGCGAGTAAATGTGGCAGAAAATAACATACAAAAGCAAATAGCACACGCATCAAATATGTACATTTCACAAATGCACCACGTCGGTGCTTTGTTGGATTCCGACATGTCACGGGTTGCGGCCCGCAGGTGCTCGGGCCCGCCATTGCCGCTTGCGGCTATATTTATTTATTATTATTGTTATTCCACTTTTTTGCTTTCCTGTTTTTGAGGTGGTTAACATGGTCGAAACCTCTTGAAATTTGGCACACACGTCAGGTGTCATGCATCGCAGTTAGGTACAAGAGCTTGACCCCGGGCGTGGCCCAGGGACTCGCTAGCGCCCCCTTAGGTGACTGATCCCGTGGTTGGCAAATATTTTGAGGTGGTTAACATAATCGAAAACGCATGAAATTTAGCACACACATCAAGTGGTACAGTGAATAGACAGGGATAAAAGCTTGGCACCGGGCGTTGCCCAGGAACTCCATAGCGCCCCCTTACGTCACAGTGACTTGTGGTTGGCATATAGTTTTAGATACACACACCAAATTTGGTGGGTGTATGTAACTCCCAAAAACAAACAACTTTTGTATTAACATGCCATTAGCCACGCCCACAGGAAGTGAGGTAATTGAGATTTTGTGCGTTGTGGACATGATCAATTTTAACATACTCCTCCTAGACGGTTGATCCGATTCATGTCAAAGTTGGTATACATGACGCCGAGATGTTCCTGATTATAAATTGGGAAGCCTTTTTTTGATATGTTGTAATTTGACGAAATGGCGAAATTATTAATTTTAATACCCTTCCACACAAACAGTACATGTGTCATAATTCACCATGCATTGCTTGAAATGTTTTAAAATTCACAGGTCATTAAAGACCATGTTAATGATAATATTCACATACCCATAATGCATGTTTGGCATAGCGCCATCAACTGGCAACAGAAAGAATGACAATTATACTGATGTCACATGATCAATTTGAACATACTCCTCCTAGACGGTTTGTCAGATTCATGTGAAATTTGGCAAACATTATGCCAAGATGTCGCTGATGTTAAATTGTGAATGGATTTTTGAATGTTGTAATATATTTGATATGATTTTAATATCTCACCACATAAACAGGAAATGTGTCATAAATCACAGTGCATTGAATGAATGGTCTGAAACTTCTCAGGTTAATAGATATCATGATTATGATGATATCCAGACACCCAACGGGCCTGCCTGGCATAGCGCCACCACCTGGTCAAGCAGGTATACAGGAAATGTGTCATAAATCACAGTGCATTGAATGAATGGTCTGAAACTTCTCAGGTTAATAGATATCATGATTATAATGATATACAGACACCCAACGGCCCTGCCTGGCATAGCGCCACCATCTGGCCAAGCAGGAAATATGCCAGAAATGCTCTATGCTTTGAATGAATGGTCTGAAACTTCTCAGGTTAATAGATATTATAATTATGATGATATCCAGAGACCCTATGGGCCTGCCTGGCATAGCGCCACCACCTGGCCAAGCAGGAAAATGTGCCAGAAATTGGTAATGCCTTTATTGGTTGATCTGAAACTTTACAAAATATTGGATGTCATTATTGTGATGATATTCACATGTCTAATTTCCATGTCTAACATAGCGCCACCATCTGGCCAAACAGGAAATATGTCATAAATGCTCTATGCTTTGAATGAATGGTCTGAAACTTCTCAGGTTAATAGATATTATAATTATGATGATATCCAGAGACCCTATGGGCCTGCCTGGCATAGCGCCACCACCTGGCCAAGCAAGTAAATGTGCCAGAAAATAACATGCAAAAACAAATAGCACACACATCAAATATGTACATTTTACAAATGCACCACGTTGGTGCTTTGTTGGATTCTGAAATGTAACGGGTTGCGGCCCGCAGGTGCTCGGGCCCGCCATTGCCGCTTGCGGCTATATTTAGGGCCCGAGCACCGAAGGGCGCAAGGCCCTATTGTTTTTGTAAGGATTATTAGGGCCCGAGCACCGAAGGGCGCAAGGCCCTATTGTTTTTGTAAGGATTATTATTATTATTATTGTTATTCCACTTTTTTGCTTTCCTGTTTTTGAGGTGGTTAACATGGTCGAAACCTCTTGAAATTTGGCACACACGTCAGGTGTCATGCATCGCAGTTAGGTACAAGGGCTTGACCCCGGGCGTGGCCCAGGGACTCGCTAGCGCCCCCTTAGGTGACTGATCCCGTGGTTGGCAAATATTTTGAGGTGGTTAACATAATCGAAAACGCATGAAATTTAGCATACACATCAAGTGGTACAGTGAATAGACAGGGATAAAAGCTTGGCACCGGGCGTTGCCCAGGAACTCCATAGCGCCCCCTTACGTCACAGTGACTTGTGGTTGGCATATAGTTTTAGATACACACACCAAATTTGGTGGGTGTATGTAACTCCCAAAAACAAACAACTTTTGCATTAACATGCCATTAGCCACGCCCACAGGAAGTGAGGTAATTGAGATTTTGTGCGTTGTGGACATGATCAATTTTAACGTACTCCTCCTAGACGGTTGATCCGATTCATGTCAAAGTTGGTATACATGATGCCGAGATGTTCCTGATTATAAATTGTGAAGTTTTTTTTCGATATGTTGTAATTTGACGAAATGGCAAAATTATTAATTTTAATACCCTTCCACATAAACAATAAATGTGTCATAATTCACCATGCATGGCTTGAAATGTTTTAAATTTCACTGGTCATTGAAGACCATGTTAATGATAATATTCACATGCCCATAATGCATGTTTGGCATAGCGCCACCAACTGGCAAAAGAAAGAATGACAATTATACTGATGTCACATGATCAATTTGAACATACTCCTCATAGACGGTTTGCCAGATTCATTTGAAATTTGGCAAACATTATGCCAAGATGTCGCTGATGTTAAATTGTGAATGGATTTTTGAATGTTGTAATATATTTGATATGATTTTAATATCTCACCACATAAACAGGAAATGTGTCATAAATCACAGTGCATTGAATGAATGGTCTAAAACTTCTCAGGTTAATAGATATCATGATTATGATGATATCCAGACAACCAATGGGCCTCCCTGGCATAGCGCCACCACCTGGCCAATCAGGAAATGTGCCAGAAATGGACAATGCCTTAAGTGATTGATCTGAAACTTTATAAAATATTGGATATCATTATTGTGATGATATTCACATTCGTAATTCACAGGCCTAACATAGCGCCACCTTCTGGCCAAGCAGGAAATGTGCCAGAAATGCTCTATGCTTTGAATAAATGGTCTGAAACTTTTCAGGTTAATAGATATTATGATTATGATGATATCCAGACACCCAATGGGCCTGCCTGGCATAGCGCCACCACCTGGCCAAGCAGGAAAATTTGCCAGAAATTGGTAATGCCTTTATTGGTTGATCTGAAACTTTACAAAATATTGGATGTCATTATTGTGATGATATTCACATGTCTAATTTCCATGTCTAACATAGCGCCACCATCTGGCCAAACAGGAAATGTGCCAGAAATGGGTAATGCTTTAACTGATTTATTTGAAACTTGGTAGGTATAAAATATTTGAAATCATTATTGTGATGATATTCACATGTGTAATTCTGATGCCTAGTATACCGCCACCATCTGGCCAAGCATGAAATGTGCCAGAAATGCTCTATGCTTTGAATGAATGGTCTGAAACTTAACAGGTTAATACATATTAGGATTATGATGATATCCAGACACCCAATGGGCCTGCCTGGCATAGCGCCACCACCTGGTCAAGCAGGAAATGTGCCAGAAATGGACGATGCCTTAACTGATTAATCTGAAACTTTATAAAATATTGGATATTATTGTGATGACATTCACATGTGGAATTCACATGCTTAGCATAGCGCCACCATCTGGCCAATCAGGAAATGTGCCAAAAATGTTCAATGCTTTGACTGATTGATCTGAAATTTTACACAAAATTAGATATCATGATGATGATATTCATATGTCTTTTTAACATGCCTTGCATAGCGCCACCAATTGGCAAGAGAAGGAATGTGTTTTTTCCAAGTCTGTTGGATATTACAATCAGATGCATCTGATTAATCAGATTAGGTGTATATGACATCCAAACACCCAATATGCCGGTGTGGCATAGCGCCATCAGCTGGCCATAGTCAGAATACTTTTTGGAATTTATTTACAAAATTTTAATTAAATATCATTATTTTGATGATATTTACATGTGTAATTTCCATGCCTAACATAGCGCCACCATCTGGCCAACCAAAAATGCATCAGAAATGTTCTTTGCTTAAAATGAATAGTCTGAAATTTCTCAGGTTAATATATATTATGATTATGATGACATCCAATGGGCCTGCCTTGCATTGCGCCCCCACCTGGCCAAGCAAGTAAATGTGCCAGAAAATAAAATGCAAAAACAAATAGCACACACATCAAATATGTACATTTCGCAAACGCACCACGTCGGTGCTTTGTTGGATTCCGAAATGTCACGGGTTGCGGCCCGCAGGTGCTCGGGCCCGTCATTGCCGCTTGCGGCTATATTTAGGGCCCGAGCACCGAAGGGCGCAAGGCCCTATTGTTTTTGTAAGGATTATTATTATTATTATTATTATTCATTATTCTACTTTTTTGATTTCCTGTTTTTGAAGTGGTTAACATTGTCGAAAACTCTTGAAATGTGGCACACACGTCAAGTGTCTCGCATCGCAGTTATGTACAAGAGTTTGACTCCGGGCGTGGCCCAGGGTCTCGCTAGCGCCCCCTTAGGTGACTGATCTCGTGGTTGGCATATATTTTGAGGTGGTTAACATAAACGAAAAGTCTTGAAATTTGACACACACATCAGGTGTCACACAAAGCAGCTAGGTACAAAAGCTTGGCCCCGGGCATGGCCCAGGGACTCGCTAGCGCCCCCTTACGCCTCCTTAGGTGACTGATCCCGTGGTTGGCATATAATTTCAGCTACACACACCAAATTTGGTAGGTGTCTGTATCTCTCCAAGATGAACAACTTTCCTATGTACAATGCATTAGCCACGCCCAACAGGAAGTGAGATATTTGGGATTTTGTGCAGACTAATGTGATGAAATATGTGCTGAATTGTGATCCCAAAAGAGGTGCTTCCCATGGGTGAAAACGCATGAAATTTGGCACACACATCAAGTGATACAGTGAATAGACATGGATAAAAGCTTGGCACCGGGCGTTGGCCAGGAACTCCATAGCGCCCCCTTATGTCACTGTGACTTGTGGTTGGCATATAGTTTTAGATACACACACCAAATTTGGTGAGTGTATGTAACTCCCAAAACCAAACAACTTTTGTATTAACATGTCATTAGCCACGCCCACAGGAAGTGAGGTAATTGAGATTTTGTGCGTTGTGGACATGATCAATTTTAACATACTCCTCCTAGACGGTTGATCCGATTCATGTCAAAGTTGGTATACATGACGCCGAGATGTTCCTGATTATAAATTGTGAAGCCTTTTTTTGATATGTTGTAATTTGACGAAATGGCGAAATTATTAATTTTAATACCCTTCCACATGAACAATAAATGTGTCATAATTCACAATGCATGGCTTGAAATGTTTTAAATTTCACAGGTCATTAAAGACCATGTTAATGATAATATTCACATGCCCATAATGCATGTTTGGCATAGCGCCACCACCTGGCAACAGAAAGAATGACAATTATACTGATTTCACATGATCAATTTGAACATACTCCTCCTAGCCGGTTTGTCAGATTCATTTGAAATTTGGGGAATATTATGCCAAGATGTCGCTGATGTTAAATTGTGAAGGGATTTTTGATAACTTATATATTTGATATGATTTTAATATCTCACCACATAAACAGGAAATGTGTCATAAATCACAGTGCATTGAATGAATGGTCTGAAACTTCTCAGGTTAATAGATATCATGATTATGATGATATCCAGACACCCAATGGGCCTGCCTGACATAGCGCCACCACCTGGCCAAGCAGGAAATGTGCCAGAAATGGACAATGCCTTAAGTGATTGATCTGAAACTTTATAAAATATTGGATATCATTATTGTGATGATATTCACATGCGTAATTCACAGGCCTAGCATAGCGCCACCATCTGGCCAAGCAGGAAATGTGCCAGAAATGCTCTATGCTTTGAATAAATGGTCTGAAACTTCTCAGGTTAATAGATATTATGATTATGATAATATCCAGACACCCAATGGGCCTGCCTGGCATAGCGCCACCACCTGGTCAAGCAGGAAATGTGCCAGAAATGGACAATACCTTAAGTGATTGATCTGAAAGTTTACAAAAATTTTGGATATCATTATTGTGATGATATTCACATGTGTAATTTCAATGCCTAACACAGCGCCACCATCTGGCCAACCAAAAAGTGTATCAGAAATGTTCTTTGCTTAAAATGAATGGTCTGAAATTTCTCAGGTTAATATATATTATGATTATGATGACACCCAATGGGCCTGCCTTGCATTAAGCCCCCACCTGGCCAAGCGAGTAAATGTGGCAGAAAATAAAATACAAAAACAAATAGCACACGCATCAAATATGTATATTTCAGAAACTCACCACGTCGGTGCTTTGTTGGATTCCGACATGTCACGGGTTGCGGCCCGCAGGTGCTCGGGCCCGCCATTGCCGCTTGCGGCTATATTTATTATTATTATTTTAACTTTGTCTCAGAGCGTTTTCCTTTTTTGAGGTGGTTAACATGGTCGAAAACTCTTGAAATTTGGCACACATATCAGGTGTCACGCAAAGCAGTTAGGTACAAGAGCTTGGCCCTGGGCGTGGCTCAGGGACTCAGTAGCGCCCCCTTAGGTGATTGAGGCAGTGGTTGGCACATACTTTCAGCTAGACGCATCAAATTCGGTAGGTATGTGTATCTCCCCAAGATGAACAACTTTCGTATGTACAATGCATTAGCCACGCCCAACAGGAAGTGAGGTATTTGGGATTTTGTGCGGACTAAAATGTGATGAATTGTGATGCCAGAAGACGTTCTTCCCATCGGTGAAAACGCATGAAATTTGGCACACAGGTCAAGAGGTACCATGAATACACAGGGGAAAAGCCTTGGCACTGGGCTTGGCCCAGGAACTCCATAGCGCCCCCTTATGTCACTGTGACTTGTGGTTGGCATATAGTTTTAGATACACACACCAAATTTGGTGGGTGTGTGTAACTCCCAAAAACAATCAACTTTTGTATTAACATGCCATTAGCCACGCCCACAGGAAGTGAGGTAATTGGGATTTTGTGCATTGTGGACATGATCGATCCGATTCATGTGAAAGTTGGTATACATGATGCCAATATGCTTCTGATTCTAAATTGTGAAGCTTTTTTTGATATGTTGTAATTTGACGAAATGGCGAAACTATGAATTTTAATACCCTTCCACGTTAACAATAAATGTGTCTTAATTCACCATGCATGGCTTGAAATGTTTTAAATTTCACAGGTCTTTGAATACCATGGTAGTGATGATATTCACATGCCCATAATGTATATTTGGCATAGCGCCACCACCTGGCAACAGAAAGAATTGCAATTACATTGATGTTACATGATCAATTTTAACATACTCCTCCTAGACGGTTTGTCGGATTCATGTGAAATTTGGCTAACATTATGCCAAGATGTTGCTGATGTTAAATTGCGAAGGGATTTTTGATATGTTGTAATATGTCATGATTTTAATATCTCACCATATAAACTGGAAATGTGTCATATAATCACAGTGCATTGAATGAATGGTCTGAAACTTCTCAGGTTAATAGATATTATGATTATGATGATATCCAGACACCCAATGGGCCTGCCTGACATAGCGCCACCACCTGGCCAAGTAGGAAATGTGCCAGAAATGGACAATGCCTTAAGTGATTGATCTGAAACTTTATAAAATATTGGATATCATTATTGTGATGATATTCACACATATAATTCACATGCCTAGCATAGCGCCACCATCTGGCCAAACAGGAAATATGCCAGAAATGCTCTATGCTTTGAATGAATGGTCTGAAACTTCTCAGGTTAATAGATATTATAATTATGATGATATCCAGAAACCCTATGGGCCTGCCTGGCATAGCGCCACCACCTGGCCAAGCAGGAAAATGTGCCAGAAATTGGTAATGCCTTTATTGGTTGATCTGAAACTTTACAAACTATTGGATATCATTATTGTGATGATATTCACATGTGTAATTCACATGCCTAATATAGCGCCACCATCTGGCCAAAAAGTGTATCAAAAATGTTCTTTGCTTAAAATTAATAATCTGAAATTTCTCAGGTTAATATATATTATGATTATGATGACACACAATGGGCCTGCCTTGCATATTGCCCCACCTGGCCAAGCAAGTAAATGTGCCAGAAAATAACATGCAAAAACAAATAACACACACATCAAATATGTACATTTTACAAATGCACCACGTCGGTGCTTTGTTGGATTCTGAAATGTCATGGGTTGCGGCCCGCAGGTGCTCGGGCCCGCCATTGCCGCTTGCGGCTATATTTAGGGCCCGAGCACCGAAGGGCGCAAGGCCCTATTGTTTTTGTAAGGATTATTATTATTATTATTATTATTATTATTATTATATTAACTTTGTCTCAGAGCGTTTTCCTTTTTTGAGGTGGTTAACATGGTCGAAAACGCTTGAAATTTGGCACACATATCAGGTGTCACGCAAAGCAGTTAGGTACAAGAGCTTGGCCCTGGGCGTGGCCCAGGGACTCAGTAGCGCCCCCTTAGGTGATTGAGGCAGTGGTTGGCACATACTTTCAGCTAGACGCATCAAATTCGGTAGGTATGTGTATCTCCCCAAGATGAACAACTTTCGTATGTACAATGCATTAGCCACGCCCAACAGGAAGTGAGGTATTTGGGATTTTGTGCGGACTAAAATGTGATGAATTGTGATGCCAGAAGACGTTCTTCCCATCAGTGAAAACGCATGAAATTTGGCACACACGTCAAGAGGTACCATGAATACACAGGGGAAAAGTCTGTTCTTTTGTTCTTTACTTGTATGTGTGCTGCATCAAAGAGGAAACAAACAGAAAATGGAGTAATCAGTGAAATGGGGTAAATCAGTACAGATCCCAACTCACAAACAAACCAATTGACATTTGAACAATAAACTGAAATCATATGGCTATATAAGGTACAACTAAACAATACTTGACATCTCAAGTCAACCAACATCATCTAATCATCTCTCACATGGGACTCCAACACACCAAACCAACAAACAAAGACCTTAACTTTACACATGCGGCAGAGCTACTCTACAAACTGATAAACATCACAAGTCATAGTGAGGGTCATTAAAGTGATGACTTACGTGAACTCAAAGACGCACACAAAGCAGGACACACTGGAGTGCTGGGTTGAGATGAACAAAAGAGTGAACTGAGGGCGAGCAAACAATTTATCCTGGTCTGAGCCCCTGCTCCGGAGCTACAGGGTTTTCCAGCAGGTAAACTGGGCGTGGTTAGGTGGCAGAGCCAAACAATCCTGCAATTTCTCCACAGCACTTTCACCTCAAGGACTTTGTGCAGATTTAAGTGTACTTAGTGTACATTTGAAAATGAGAAACAATATAATAATAATAATAATAATGATAATAATAATAATAATATATAAATATATAAATTATGTATATAAACTTAGGGAGTCTTTTCACCAACACTATTCTAACAATACTCTATTGTATGCTAACCACCGCAATATTTTTTTTCCCAGGATGGTAGGGGAAGAGTGTCGCCCTACCTGCCCTGTGATTGGCCGGCTACTACCTTGTCCGTTTCTATGGAGATGGGTAGTAATCAAATCATCATTCTGGTTGTGGACGTTGAACGATTTTAACGCAACTGATAGTTGAAGTTTTCAACCAAAGACTGTGAAATAGGTTGTTTGTATTAGCACTAGGGGGGTTTGGGGGGTTAAACTTATTTTAAATTCCCTACTGATAGGTGTTCTATATATATATATATCCAGGGCCTGAAGTTAACTTTTTTGGCCACCAGCCACTGTGGCAGGTGAATTTTGAAATCCACATGCCACAGTGGTTTTTTACCAGCCAAAATTATTTTGTGCCCAAAATAAAGGTGAACGACTCAAAAAATGGTTCTTGAACTTGTACAGAATACACATTACAGTAGGCTACTCAAGTAAAAGTAAAAAAGTACTTTGTTAATAAATACTCAAGTAGGCCTAACAAGTTACTTTTTTGTAGGCCTACATTTTTATATTTTTGATGGACCTTTAAAGGGATACAAAAGTATCCTTTATGCCTGTTTAAGGCAATTGAAATGTAGCGGAGTAAAAGAGGAGATTATTGGCTCAAAAATGTACTTGAGTAAGAGTAGAAGTAGGCTACCGTTTTGAAAAAGGAAAGTCGTTTGCCGTTCCTCGAAAAAAAAATGTAACGCGTTAGGCTACTACCCACCCCTGCAAATGGGTTTGATCTCGCTTTCTCCGAGCCATAGCCTACAAACGGCAATCTGGACAGTGCATCTCCTTGCTCAGTGTTGTGTTGTCTTATTGGCTACCCGCCAACGTGGCAGGTACATTGACAGTTTCACCCGCCAATCACAAAAGTTACTCGCATTTGGCGTGTGGGCGGGTGCCAATTTCATGCCCTGTATATATCTATGGGTAGTACTGCCATGGTGCTGCTATCTAAACTTCGTGAGCCAGAATCTAACTGACAACTAGCATAGCAACCTGTAGCTAACAAGGATTGCATTGATTAAGGTTAGGGTTGAAGTTGTCAACCAAAGACTGTAAAATAGCTTGTTTACAGACTATGTTGTCAACATGATGAATAAGTGTTACGGTATTTAAGGGGGTTTGGGGGGTTTCCCCCCAACTTATTTTTATAAACTGATAGGTAGTGCTAGCTACTAGTGCATCCTTGTGAGCCAGAACCAAACTGACAACTAGCATAGCAACCTGTAGTGCTAGATAGCAGGGATAGCATTAAGGTAACTAGGTTATCAGGGTAATATAAAATTGAACTGACATAATTAACAGGAGTTTAGGACTGTTTATTTGCTGCAGGCTTAAAACATGTCATTGTCAGACATTTAGGTGGGATATTTTATAATTACCCATGGCTGATACTAGCGATAGAAGCCCATCAGTTTTGTCAGATTTAGCCAGAGAGGCAGCAACTGTCAATCATGCATAACCCCAGCCAATCACAGACAGAGTAGGGCGTATTCTCATGCATAACCCAGCCAATCACAGACAGAGTAGGGCGGTATTGGCCAATCACAGACAGTCTTCCCCTACCATCCTGGGGAAAAAAAATATCGCCTAATCACCACAACCCAACAGCATTCTATTCTAGTATGCTAACCTCCACAACCCAACAGCATTCAAACACTAATGCTTCAAGTGGGATTTGAACTCTCAACCTAAGGATCACCAGTACAAGGCATTATCCCACTGAGCCAATGTCAATCCTACATGTTGGCCAGTCACATTCACATGGTGAAAATGTGTATTGGTAAACACACAACAAGAAAAACTCCAAGCATACATTTGACAATAAAATGAAGGGCTTTCCTAAAAGAGTACACCTGAAAACCTTTTGAAATTCTGGGGCAATTAGACATTTGTAGAGATGAACACTAATGGATGAAATATAAATATGATAGACTTAATGATGAAGGAAAAATAGTAAATAAAGAAGTTCCCCTAAATGTCAGAGTGTCTCAGCATTCTGATTCTTGGCAACAAATGACTGTATGTTGATTGCCTGAGATAACACTGAGATAAAACTTAACCTCTGGGTTGTCTGAACCTGTGGCGACTAAACCCGAGCTGTCGGTTCCAAAGCACCGGTTACCAGTTAGTTCAATCAACCCTGTGTGAGATAACCTAGAGTTGTGCGCGTTCAAGGCGAACTTATAAAGGCATCATCTATGGAGAGTCAAAACCATGAGTGAAACCGGCGAAACGAAGAGCACCGTATTTTTCAGAGGCGGAGTAGTCGAGGCTTACGAGGAGGAGAGAACTGTAATATTAAAAAAAGCAATACTTAAGCGCCTGCGTCCGAGACCTTGCTTGGCAGAGAATAGCCTAACTGACCGTGTAAATGCGTACGTTTAGGACAGCCTATTTAATGTCAAAAGCACAATTAAATAATTCACTGGACATCACGTATTGTATTGACTGCTTTGAATGATGCTTTCTTAAACTAGCTTATCTTGTCACAGATTGAGTGGGCCATAGAATTCTTTGAGAATCCCAAATTTAATTTTCTATTTTAACGCGGGTTCTGCAGCTGTGGGCCAAGTTAAACTTTTGCGCTCCATCATCGGAAGGGTGAATGTCGGAAGGCATGGGTAGCCTATTGGACACATTTCAGTGCACATTTGGAAAATTGAATAAGTGATGCTGACCTGCCAGTTGGTGAAACTAAACTTTAATGATCCTCGTGGGTTTGTGTCCAGGAAAACGAATGAAGTTGCGCAGGAACTGCTTTAGCGCAAGGCAAACTTTACGCACCGACCGACAGCTTGTCGATATGCTCTGCGTCTCCAACACTACAAAAACTCCCAGTCGGAGAGCGTGTGTAGAAAATTAAAAAATATTTTATCCCAAATGTCATCAGCATTCTTAACCAAACTTAGTGACCCAGCTGAGCTGTATAGGCAAGGGCGTAGGTTTGGTCTCAGCTTTGGTGGGGACACCACTAACAACCCCCCCCCCCCCCGCAAAAAAACTAGACTCTTTCACCAGCCATTATAGATATATAAAATGATTAAAATGTGCTACTGTCTAACTTTATCTAACTATACTGTGTAGCCTACATAATCTGATTTTAATATGTACAGATATGTATGCTATATTTAACATTTAACAATTATTTTCTATTTGGTCTGTTATGAAATCATGCATTGACCCATTTAAGCACAACTCAGTTTTAAGAAACTTAAATACATGCATTAGCATTTTGTGAAAAGAAATCATTAAGGCTACATTGAACCGTGAGCTGCCTGTATATTCTCTGATTCTGCTATTTACAGATATCTAGGCGATGTAAGCACAGCTCAGTTTTAAGAAATGCTTAAAGCCGAAAGACCATGTTGAATTTTGCTACAATTTATTTAAAAACCGGATTACTCTGGAACAGCTAACTATACACGGAAATGCATTACACCTTTGTGTTCGGTAAGGTCTGCTGTTTATTCTGATATATGGTTTGTCATGTGTTGCGTGAAGAGTGTAGGTCTACGAGATTCCACTGAGACGAATGGATGTGGAAATGTGCGCAGAGAATAATTGTTAAATCGTAATAATCGTAATATAAATAATAGTTATTTTTCTCGCGAACTGTTTATCACAGCAAATAGTGGCTAGCTAGCACTGGTTAATGTAAAAGCTGAGAAAAGGCTCTTTCATGTGACACATGTGTGATGAGTAGCCTACTTTTCAAGGAGTTCAACAGAGAAGAATGGGTGAATTTGGACGCACTTCATATGCCTTGTAGTGAAGTGAAGCTGAAGTGCGGAGACTGCGGCTCACTGGTAGTTATTATAGGTAACTTCAAATCAGCGCGATTTACCCTTATAGGCTACTGCACATTACAAGATCTGTACGAGATGATCCGCAGCACTGAAGTGAGAAATGATTTAACTCTTTGTGTAGCGCATGTGAGCGCTTCCCCCCCCCCCCCCATTTCGACCTGAATATTGGTTGGGACATTTCAGTCGTAATTTGACATTGGTGTGGACACGTCCTTCGGTCCCTTCGAGACCCCTGCTAGACGAGTCGTGCCGCCGCTGCCCCCAACGCTGTCCAGCCGCTGACGAGGACCCCACTAGACAAGCTGTACCCGCCAATGGCCTAACGCTGTCCAGCCACGGGTGAGGCCCCCGCCAGCTTCTATCTCAACACGCTCCTGAGCAACGACGACTGAACCCCCCCCCCCCCCCCCCCCCTTCCCTTCAGTATAAATTTCACCCCCAATAAAGATTTCTTGATTTTAATTTTATCTCTTGTCCCGGTGTGTTGTGTTCCCTGGTGCAGAACTGTCATAGGGGGCCTTGAGCGCCCTCCCTTGGTCACAACTGTGCTAGGATAGTTACGAATCAGACCCTTTCTACTCCATTCCAACTTGGCAGAGGCACAAGGCAGGGATGCCCACTTAGTCCATTACTATTTGCCCTATCCATAGAGCCGCTTGCAGAAACCGTTCGATCACATCCCAAAATTCATGGTTAAGAATAAGATATCTTTGTATGCGGACGACATCTTATTATATATCACTCAACCTCAGATAACTGTCCCATCAATACTGGAAGTGTTTCACTCATTTGGCACTTATTCTGGATACAAGATTCAATTGGGGTAAAAGTGAGCTGCTACCAATACGAGTTGAGAATCAGGAATGGCTCAAACAGCTTTCCTTCCGTATAACTCAAGACAACTTAACTTATCTGGGAGTGGTAATCACCAAGAAATACAGTGCCCTTTATAAGGCCAACTTTCCTACACTACTTGAGAAACTTGAACGCAACATTCAGTTTTGGAGAACACTCCCACTCTCCTTAGTGGGAAGAGTCAACGCTATTAAAATTATTTTTCTTCCTCAAATACTTTACCTCTTTCAAAACCTTCCTGTATTCCTTACTAAATCCTTCTTTAAAAAACTGGATTCTATCATCCTTCCTTTTGTATGGAACTATAAAGCACACAGAATTAAAAAAGACCATCTTTGCAAACACAAAAAAATGGGGGGCTAGCGCTGCCTGATTTGAAGCTGTATTATTGGGACACTGGATTACGATCAATTGCACATTGGCTAGAGGACACCCAATCTCCATATGATGGGCTAGAGATGGAACGTGAGGGTTGCTTGCCATAAGAGCAGTTATACTATCACCTGTGCCAATCAAAAGAGCATACTATAAGCACAACCCTATTATCCATGACACAATAAGGGTATGGAAACAGCTAAAAAAACATTTCAATCTCAGCACGTTGTCATTTTTATTGCCAATAGCAGCAAACCCCACCTTCACTCCCTCTGGAGTCTGGAAGGAAGTGGGGCTCTGTAATATTGGACTTTTGCCTCTTTCCAACAACTCCAGCAGAAGTACAACTTACTCAAGCATCACTTTTTCAGATATCTTCAGGTCAGAAACTATGTTAAAACGCACCTCCCTAATTTTGAAAGGGCAAAGCCAGACAAGCTAGAGAGCTTTATTAGAATGTTTGCCAACTCACGCTTTATAATTTCTCAACTATATGATACTTTACAAAGTATGTCCCTTCCCAAGGTGGTCAGTATAAAGGAAGGATGGGAAAAAGAGCTTGAAACCCTGATACCCCTAGACGTGTGGGAAGAGAGTCTTGAGTACATCCATGAATGCTCCATTAATGCCCGACACTGTTTAATTCAATTTAAAATTCTGCACAGGTTACACTACTCAAAGGCTAGGCTGCATAAAGTATTCCCAGATGCATCACCCCTATGCGAGAAATGTGAATCCATGGAGGCTACCCTTTCACACAGTTATGCCCTATGCCCTAAACTACAACAATATTGGTGTGACATATTCCACTTCTTTTCCTTGATACTGAAAGTAGTGTAGTTATTGAAGATCATTTCGGAATAGAGACATAAAATACATTTGATTCAACAGATACAACTTCCTTATATAAATCAGTATAATATGAAAATGATATACATCTATAACATTTATTATTACTTATGAAAAGCTAGGAATACAATCAACTTCAACACTCAAAAATCAACGTGTTCTAAACATTTAAAAGTGGATTACACAGAACAAGCCTGTAGAGAATAAACACATACACACATATACACACAAACTCACACACACACACACAGAGGATAGGGAAAGGTGGGGTGGGGAACCTGAAGGTTGAACACAGAAGACCTATGACTCATAACGAAACGCATCCCCTTCTGTAGAACCATCTCGGCAGTCCAAGCCACTTCCTCACTTGCGCATTCACCAGTCTCTCCAGCCGATTGGCATGGGATAGAGTGACCTCATAGATGGAAATTGGCCACATGAGAAGGGGCAGCAGGCCAAACTGAAAACACCACAGTTTCAGCTTTCCAGTTGATCTGCTTGAGGCCATTAATGGTATCTTGCTTGAGTTTCTCTAACTGCTTTGAGTCTTTGAGCTCTGCGTTGTACCAGCGGCTTTTGACAGGCTTCTCCAGAATGGTTGGTACTGGCTCGTTGTTGACATGGAACCTCTCATTGGTGAGCTAGCCTTTGACAATTGAGATACTGCGGGATTTGCTGGGTTTTATCTCCATTCGTGCCCATTCGATGTTTCCCTGGAGTTTATCCAGCATTGTTGTTGTTATTGTCGTCATGTCGTCTGGAATGGAATTTAGAATAATGACCGCATATTTAATTATTTCTCTCCCTGACAGCACAACCACGTCCTTGACTAAGACGGCTTCCCTGAAGGACTCCATCACCAGCTGGCAGGTCATCTCCATCAGTGTCTCTAAGACTTATGGTGAGTCAATTGGGTCCATCTCTGTCTCAACCTCCATCAGAGATTGTCTGATGTGCCGGAACTTAGTTCTGGACTGTTCTGACCCACTTCAACCCCTGCATGCTCTCAAACGGAACTTGGAGGCAAGCAGGATATACCATCCTGAACTTGACCTTCTATGTGTAAAGCAATTCCTTCACCTCCTTGAATGCTGCTTGCTTACGTCCCAGTTCTACACTGACATCTTCTTGAAAAAACACCCTGTAACCCTGACAGGTCATCTCACGTTGACGTCTCTGTGTGATGATCTGCTTCTTGTCTTGGTAGTTGTGGAATGCAACTACCGTAAAAATTAAAATGATAGCCCAGGCTTTTATTTTCGAAATCACTGAACTGCACCGTCTTGTATTTGAGATAGGCGTCTTTGAAACAGGCCTTTAATTCCCTTCATACAAAACCTTTCCTCTGCAAAGATGTGAAATATTATCAAATTAATTCTTTAATTAACATGCCAAATGCCTACCCATATTACTAGGCTATCCAATGATAGGCTTCAATTGCGGAACATTCATTTAGTGTTGAGATATTGTTTATTGAGTGTTAGAGATAATAGAGATAATGATCAAAATAGCATACTGATAGACACCAAGGATAGCTTGACAGCAGAAGGTTACTACATTATATTATGTTCTATTGATAATTAGAATGTGTTCTAATTATCAATAGAATGTGTAACAAATCACTTCATGTATGACATTCTATATTTTCTCTTAGATTATCGGGAGCTTTAAAAAAACAAACAAACAACAAAACTCAACAATGTGACAGTCATTGTCTGAAAAATAAGCCTACATGTTAATATCTATCGAGAATAGGTTTTTTTTATCCAAACCTGTAGCCACACCAGGTGTATAAAAGCCTAGTCCCATCTTTTTGGGACTAGGCTTTTATTTGAAGTTTTACGATTGAAAAGAATTCTGGGTGATGAGGGATGTTGTTTATTATTTCTGGTAGCAACCTCAACAGGGTGTCCAGTCAGAACACGGAAACCAAACTGTCGTTTAAAGATTGATTTCGTTTTATTAGTTGCCTTGCTCAAGGGCACTTCAGCCGTGCCTACTGGTCGGGGTTCGAAGTCCGAAGCGCTAACCAGTAGGCCATGGCTGCCCCTAAAGCTACTGTACATTAATAACGTTTGTAAAAAACCAAACCGTTTGTAAATCTGTCCAGATTTCAGCGAGATAAGAGTATTTGTGTTTGAGTAGATCACTCACCTTACATCAGGTACCACAGAGCCCACCAGATAGCTTGCCTGTGACAAGATGGCCGCCGGTGATGCCGTTCGAGAATCTGCCATAAGACATCTAGCCTTTATTATGTATATCTATGGGAATGACCCTGAAAAGGAGGGTCCTAAACCATGCTTCAGACGAGACACGGCAGGTGAAAACATTGTTTTTTCATGCACTGGTCAATTTCGAGATTTTGAGCTAGTTTGTTACCTTAGCATGTATTCTATCACACTACAACAATCAACAAAGTCTATCAACAAAGTCTGATTTACACATTTAGGTGTTTATTTCATTATATTGTGTCTACTCGCGCCTGTATATTTCTCCTAAATTCAGCAAAAGTTAGCATTCTAACCTTACATGCACTCCCACGACCGTGATCCAAAACATATGTGTAGTACCTTTGGAAAGCTCTGTTTTTCCTGTATCACGCTATGTTATCCATATATGGACACTTCCTTTGTATCAGCAACCAATCGCGAAAGTTCAAAGGCGAGTCTAGGCTGAGAACGGAATCTCATTGGCTGTGTTTCAAGGCTGTTTTCTCAAAATGAGTTTCCTCCCCCACTTTGAACACAAAATCTCCACTTCAGAAGCACTTACATTCACCAAACTTTCTAGACGTATGGTTAACTATATTTAGAAGATTTTTACAGATGGGTTTGTTGATATATTAATCCTAGCCTGACTTACATTTTATGCCTAAAAACATGGCAAAAATGTTTTAAGGCTATTGACAGCATATTCTGATTTACAGGATAACAAAAGTACATATTCCTCTGTAATTTTCCCCCATGAAATATCTGAACACAATGAAAACATAATTTTGAACCTGGCTGTATCCAATGCTCAGTTTTCATGTTTTAAAATGTATGCAAATTAACACATATTTAATTAGATTATTGTGAATGGGCTAGCGGTACCCTGGGTGCGGGTGAGGCAAGGCTCGACACTTTGAGGTAGAAGGAGGCTCACGAGGCAAGATGTACAAGCATAAGCTGTGGTTTATTCTTAAAAAAAGTGCAGTTCCAGGAATACCCACACGGGGTGAAATGCCAAATGTAGTCCCAACATTACATGAAAATTCCAAAATAATCCAAAAATACCCAAAGATGCAAATTAAATAAATGTCCAACAAAAATACTGGGCTTCTAGCTATTAGCTTGTAGCTTCCGGTTTGGCACAAGCAAAAACCATACCTTTTAGCCAGTAAAAAAAAACACACATCAGCAGAGCATTGTACTTACAGCACATCAGCATTTAGCTCTTACCCCATCGCTCTCCCGAACAGAAATGAGGCTCCCTTTTAACAAGGAAACCCCTCCCTTCCAAATTGACCCCAATCAGAGCCAAGTGGCTCACCCCATTTCCCCCGTACAGTTAAGTATATCACACAAAAGTATTTACACAAACAATAAATCCCTCTAAATCAAAATATACATAATCGCGATTATCCACCACCAATATACATTCATAACAACATAACAACAAGGCAATAAACATTCATATCATGGCTAAATGCACGCCATCCCTCCCCCCCAATGTTCACAATGCACGCTCCCACAGCTCCGAGGCTGGAGAGAAAACCCCTCCTCTGCCAGCAGGCGCGCTTCGCATGGGCAGTTGAGCTGGAAGGTAAGTGACAGGTAAGTTGGGTATGCTTTTGTGTTCGCGGCTATGGGGAAATTAACGGTGGAAAATGTGTGGAAAATGAGACATGGCAGTGGGGCCCTCACTACGTGTCAAAGATGGTATGTAAATTACTCTGTGGCAGAAGGGAGAAATGATAAATGAGTGCGTTTTAATGTCGCGTTTCACTGTCGCGGTTGCAATGGCGCCGCCCGGACAAACATTCCCCCGCTTCCCCCCTACAAGTCCACAAACTTTTCCCCAGTCCTGGCATGTTGCCCAAGTTCCCAGCAAACATACAAACATTGTCCATAAGCATTACATTGTCCACAAGCATTACATTGTCCATCAAAGTCCTGGTGTGTTTCGTACGTGTATGTGTGTGAGTGTATGCGAGTGTGCGTAAGTATGAATGTGAATACGAAATCCGCGTTGCGCTTTGCTTGCGCAACGTAACAAGGGTACCTGCTGCCAGTAACCTCGCAAAACGCTACTCTATCAAGAGTTCACAGCGTGGCAGTGAGGAGGGGGAAGATCACCTCCTCACAATTATGAATAATTTGGATATATGTAAACATTGTAATGTTTAATGTAATACATTTTTTTCTCATACTAATGTAAGTAATCAACTGGGGAAGTTTCATAGTGATATCTGTTTGTTAACAATTTTATCCTAGTCATCCTTCAGGCTAACTAAGTGGCTGATCAAAATAATATTACCTATTGTAGTGTATGGAGATACACTAATAAGTAAACGGTGTATTTAACGTCAAAGGTATTTGTTATGTGACCCTTGACCTCAGGTGTTATTGGAGGCTGCCGTTGCATAAAGGTAAGCGCGCCACTCTGGTGCGCTCTCTGGAGAAAAGACCAAGCGAGAGGTCACGGTTGAGTTCTTGTTACCATGTTACCTCAGTTAGCAAATAAAGAGGAAGATCCAAAGAACACATATCGTTGTATATTGCAGTCCTTTTTGTAGATACACGACACCTATTCACATAAATGGAATAACATTGCTTGACTAAAATCCAAGAACAAGAATACAAGAACAAACAGAACTGACTCGACACAAAGCACAACTCAGGGTGTCACAGCCATTCCTTCACATGCTACGTCCATGAAAAGACGAGGCACTGTTAACTTGGGGAGTCCCACTAGGGCACATCCCATCATGCAGGACGGTGGTGTCTACGGACCCCTCTGTAACGGGGTTGGGGGCAGTCTGGGAAGGCAGGTCAGTTCCGGGTGCTTGGAATCACCCATGGGGGGACGAGCATATAAATGTGCTGGAGCTGAAGGTGGTCCATATGGCCCTGCTGGAGCTTCTCGCTCTCATCAGGAACAGAAATGTTTTGGTGAGAACAGACAACACCTCTGTGGTGTACAGTGTTGGGTATCGTTACTTTTGAAAGTAGTTACGTTACTACGTTACTATCAATTAAAAGTAATCCGTTACGTTACTACGTTACCTATAAATAAAAGTAACGCGTTAGAGTACTCGTGCGTTACCGACGCGTTTGGGGTGCGTCTCCGCCTGCAGCAGCAGCACACATCCTCCTTTAGATGCACCGACAGTGCTGACTGTTTATGAATCAATCATGAACCTAACTGTAGGATAATGACAGGAAAGACAGTCAGCATATTGCACGTTTTATTTAACAGGCATTCATCATTTGAGAATTAGAACAGCTTCCATGAATAGCATATACCGGTAATAGGCAGAGTAATAGCCTAATAAAAACAAAAACAAAAAAACAGTAAACATCCTTGTCCGATGTCGTTTCCTCTTTTTTCATTTTAACATAAGAATGTAGCTTACCGTATTAGGCTGCGCACAAAAGAACAGTGCATCACACTATTAATAGCCTAAATTAACAAGGCACGCAACCTTCAAAATAATGCGCGTACCTCCAAGAATCAAACACACGTAGCTTACACACACAGGTGCGCCCGCGCGCACACACACACACAGGGGCGCCTGCAGGAATTAATGCTATGGTACGCACACTCAATCACTCGTGAACTATTTTTGTCCGTTTTAGGTCCGTGCATTGGTCAGCAAAAAAGTAGCCTACATAGCATAACAACATCCACATGCAATAATACAACGACAATGTCTACAATGACCTACTCATTTGGACAACTTGATACAGCCCTATACAGGCTAAAGTTACCTTTAGTTTTGTTCTATAGCGTAACGTGACGTCTGGCTTTAGTGCAGTCTAACGTTCTGACAAGCACACCAATTGCCTACCTTGTTCTTGCCCATCTGGAATAACTCCTAGCTTTGCTGCCTCCATCCTTTGTTTTCGTTGTTTAAACTTGTGATATCCATTGATGAGTATTGAGTTAGTGAATTAGCCCAACATTGTGCGCTGATAACCATATATAGATAGCCGAGTAAAAGAAAACAACAAGTAGCCTATTGCGTGTCTGCGTGCGTATTCTCTCTCCTGCTCAAACAAAATGCGTGCACGTTAATTTTGATAACGTGTTCACTAACTTTACGTAATAGAAAATGGTAAATAACCTAATGGCATGCAGCTAAAGGCATACTGTGCATAGTTGGGAAGGTATGGTAGGCCAATTTGGTGTGAATACACACACACAAGGGAAATTTTCTGTTGTTGAGTAGCTTGATGGTACCACAGTATGGACGTGCACCTGCAGGCGCGCCTGCACACACAGACACACACACACACACACACACAGAGAGGCAAGGAGCAGGGCAGACGCAAGCAGCCACATCTGACTAAATACAGAAAAGCAGGGACTTTTCTTTCCTTATCGAGGGAAATTCTTAAAGTAACGGAGTAACGAGTGCTTATTTTGGAAAATAACGGAGTTACTGATTACTGAATTCGCAAAACTAACGCGTTAGATTACTCGTTACTGAAAAAAACTAATAAGAGTCAGTGTTGCAGTCAAGTCACTATGCCTCGAGTCCGAGTCCAGGTTCGAGTCCTCAGTGTTCAAGTCCGAGTCAAGTAGTTTACACACACAGGTGCGCCCGCGCGCACACACACACACAGGGGCGCCTGCAGGAATTAATGCTATGGTACGCACACTCAATCACTCGTGAACTATTTTTGTCCGTTTTAGGTCCGTGCATTGGTCAGCAAAAAAGTAGCCTACATAGCATAACAACATCCACATGCAATAATACAACGACAATGTCTACAATGACCTACTCATTTGGACAACTTGATACAGCCCTATACAGGCTAAAGTTACCTTTAGTTTTGTTCTATAGCGTAACGTGACGTCTGGCTTTAGTGCAGTCTAACGTTCTGACAAGCACACCAATTGCCTACCTTGTTCTTGCACATCTGGAATAACTCCTAGCTTTGCTGCCTCCATCCTTTGTTTTCGTTGTTTAAACTTGTGATATCCATTGATGAGTATTGAGTTAGTGAATTAGCCCAACATTGTGCGCTGATAACCATATATAGATAGCCGAGTAAAAGAAAACAACAAGTAGCCTATTGCGTGTCTGCGTGCGTATTCTCTCTCCTGCTCAAACAAAATGCGTGCACGTTAATTTTGATAACGTGTTCACTAACTTTACGTAATAGAAAATGGTAAATAACCTAATGGCATGCAGCTAAAGGCATACTGTGCATAGTTGGGAAGGTATGGTAGGCCAATTTGGTGTGAATACACACACACAAGGGAAATTTTCTGTTGTTGAGTAGCTTGATGGTACCACAGTATGGACGTGCACCTGCAGGCGCGCCTGCACACACAGACACACACACACACACACACACAGAGAGGCAAGGAGCAGGGCAGACGCAAGCAGCCACATCTGACTAAATACAGAAAAGCAGGGACTTTTCTTTCCTTATCGAGGGAAATTCTTAAAGTAACGGAGTAACGAGTGCTTATTTTGGAAAATAACGGAGTTACTGATTACTGAATTCGCAAAACTAACGCGTTAGATTACTCGTTACTGAAAAAAACTAATAAGAGTCAGTGTTGTAGTCAAGTCACTATGCCTCGAGTCCGAGTCCAGGTTCGAGTCCTCAGTGTTCAAGTCAAGTCCGAGTCGAGTCCACTACTCATCCGAGTCAAGTCCGAGTCGAGTCACTATTGATCCGCGTTGAGTCCGAGTCGAGTCCCTATTGATCAAGTCGAGTCCAAGTCCAGCACTAAAGTAAGCATAGCCTACATGTCGTTCCATTTTTTTCCATTGCGGATGAAATCCTTAAAAGCAAAACTGACAATCTTCTGTCTCCAAGGGGTGCCATCACTTGTGTGAAAGTAGTATTGCCAAATTTCTTGCCAAACCCAATGTGTTGTATTTATTATATCGGAGAGAATACCATACCATAGCTATACCATAGCCTATAGGCCTACTCATAATAAATGAGCAATCCACATCCCAATCACACAGGCCATTAAGTCACATTATGCTGTTACTGACTGCTGACAATTGTATAGGCAGTGTTGTAGAAGTTCATACTTCACAACAGCTAGATGAACGTTGGAGTAGGCCTATTTTGTAAGAGGTAGTGTGGATCATAAAAGGGCATTTTTTAAAATTCTGGCTGTTAAATAGCCTACACAATTTTAGCGCAGTTTGGGAGGGACAGGAGCAGGGCCTGTCTTGGTAGCTTCTTTCTGACTCCCGTGACGTGAACACTGGCTACCGGCAACTGCATAATTATGTTATCACTTCACTGACACTATGGAGACATATTTCACGTCAACAATAGAGATGAAAACTAGCTTTATGTTAACGAAGATGTAGATCATCTGCCTAATTAATTTATTTGTGCAACAGGCCACGTTCATTTCAGCGAGATGAGTGAAATAAATGTTTTTTTAAGCTGCCATCGCCATACTATTTGCTACGATATTCACCTGTTAGAAATAGAACACGTTGCTATTTCCTTTTTTTCGTGCAGTGGATTAGGCTATCAAATCGCTAGTTTGAACAGTAACAGTAATCCAGTTCATTCGTGGTTTTAAATATAGTTGTTTCTGGCCTACCCACGAGAGGTTCAGTTTGTCAGTTTCACTTGCGCAGACACGTAGGCCTACATTGACACTACATGGACAGTCTACTAGGCAATTTAATGTTATGCTTCTATATTTTATGACACCAAAATTAAGAACTATGCTATATCTTGATCGGGAAAACGTTTAGTTTATTTTTCTTTCATCCGATAATAGCCTGCTGCAGTGCAAATTAACAAACAGAAGCACGGCAGGGCACGCCCCGAATGAAAATGAATGAATGGAACCTCGCTTCTCGCGTCAGTCATGGAAAACACTGTTCACCAAGTCACGATGATCAGCTATCCAACAGCAGTGTGTGTTGTTTAGCCTAGGCTGAGTGTAATCTTAGGTAATGTTATGTCATGTATGAGAACTAATATTGTCTGGCAATAGCCTACTACATTGAAATAGCGGCGGCCATATCTCCAGGCATTTTGGTGTTAAAGTTAACGTTTGCTTTGCATGTGAACATGATGTGACTTGCGATGTAGCCTACGATACGAAGCAGTAGCCTAACATTCCCTTGAACTAAAATTAGTATTACGAATAATTTAGATATTAAAATCATATAGCAAATTATAGCCTAATGACATACTACAATTATAGCCTTATGATATATTACAAAAAAAAGTCGAGTCCTCGACGAGTCATCGCGAGTGCGAATGCACGAGTCCGAGTCCAAGTTCGAGTCATCAGTGCTCAAGTCCAAGTCAAGTCACGAGTCTCTAAATCTAATGACTCGGACTCGAGTTCGAGTCTCGGACTCGAGTACTACAACACTGATAAGAGTACTCTAACGCGTTACTTGTAACATGTTACCCCCAACACTGGTGGTGTACCACATAAATCACCAAGGGGGCACAAGGTCCCTGGGTGCCTCCAGGTGGCCAGGGGGCTGCTGATATAGGCCTTTATACATCTACGTATACGTATATGTATATATACATTTTTGATCCCGTGAAGGAAATTTGGTCTCTGCCTTTATTCTAATCTGTGAATTAGTGAAACACACTCAGCACACAGTGAACACACAATGAGGTGAAGCACACACTAATCCCGGCGCAGTGAGCTGCCTGCAACAACAGCAACGCTCGGGGAGCAGTGAGGGGTTAGGTGCCTTGCTCAAGGGCACTTTAGCCATGCCTACTGGTCAGGGTTCGAACTGGCTACCCTCCGGTTGCAAGTCCGAAGCGCTAACCAGTAGGCCACAACTGAGGGCAATGAATATTCCAGGGCAGCAGACCTCCTGTCCAGAACAGGCTCCCTCCCTGGCGTGTGGAGACTGCATCCAGAGGTGGTATCTCAGCTGTGGTCTCGGTTCGGCTGAGCCCAAGCCGACCTATTTGCGTCCTCAGAGACGACTCACTGCAAGAGGTGGTTTTCATTGGGGGGCAGCGGGGGCGCTGCTCGGCCAGGAGGCTCTAGACTTCCTTCGCCCCTCTTTCCCTGATCCCCCATGTGCTTCACAGGATTCTCACAGGCCGTCACAGGGTCCTGTTGATAGCCCCGAGGTGGCCAGGGAGATGCTGGTTTCCTGCTCTCCTCTGCCTGCTGGGCTAAGTGCTAAGTGAAATGGGCTAAGTGCTAGCAGAGTGGTGCTGCGCACCACAGCGATTGAATGCAGGCATTGAGACAAGAGAGGAATGTATCGACTAGTCTCAGATAAGGGAATACCATAGTTTAATATGAAAAAACGGTGCTCCTTTAAGAGTTTCTTTTTGATTTCAAAACAATGCATTTCAGCTACATGTGGCACAGATTTGTGGGTAATGCAGTTCGTTTTAGGACTACATTCATTGCCCAAAGTTGTCAAGGACCTCATTACCCATACATCTACTGCAACTTAAGCACGCACTGAAGATATCTTGATTGCTCTGCATTGGTCGTTTGTTTGACAGTTTTTACTCTTTTGTTTTTCTCCGGGTCAAACAAAACAAAACAAATCAAAATACCAAGAAAAGTATTAGTTTCTGTGGCTAGTGGCTGAGAACGCGTCCGCTCTGCAATGGGCTAGATGGACGTCAACGGGGTAATCTGAAGTGAGTGACTCACAAAAAGTGCAAAGTTTATAATGTTTCGCCACACTATTTGAGTTAAACGAGCACGGTGGTGTCTCACACGGAACCAACTCGTATTCCATAGGTCATGAAATGGTTCAAATGCCCCAAACGCGCTTATAGCTTATGCCCCCTATAGGTTAGCGTTATAGCGAATTTCGAAGCGCTGCAGCCAGGGCAAATCTCTGGTTTGATTGAATAAATTTGTGTTTGGTTTTTTGCTTACCCCAACACAGGGTGACCCTAAGGAAAACAATTTTGGATTTCTGCTTTTAGGTATCTGTGTGGCAGACCCCTATGACATGGTGGTGAGTAAGGACTTCTTCATTGACCTGAAGCTTCCCTACTCTGCTGTGCGTAACGAGCAGATAGAAATCAAAGCCATCCTCTACAACTACATTAGGAAGAAGATAAAGGTAAATGTGTGCTTCAGAGTCATTTGTTATCATCAAAAAAAGAAAGTGGTAAACTATATATATATATATATATACAGCTCTGGGGAAAAAATTAAGAGACCACTGTACATTTTTCTGATGGTCTGATGAATATGATGGTCAATTCATTTGAATGTCACTCAACAAACGTAGGATATATATATATATCAGTGGCGGCTGGTGGTTAAAAAAATAACGGAGGAAGGAATGTCTGCTTGATTGGCGTTAGTGGCAAATGTGAGGTTGTGATGGTGTTGGTGGCATATGTGAACAATAGAGTATGTAGGCCGCCTACCCAGACACATTTATGGCAGCAGTATGTACTATGTAGCATTTTAACTGGCAATGTTGTACAATAAATGCTGTTCTGACATTCTCGGGGGGGGGGGGAGCGGGGGTGACGGACGACGACGACAATTCGTCCAGGGAAGATGGACTTTGTAATATAATTTAAATATATAAGTCACTTTGGATAATAGTGCTAAATTAATAAATGTAAATGTAAATAAATGTAAATTTAGGTCTGGGAAGTCAGGGAAGATATGTAGATCTAGTTATGAAATACTGTTTTCCAGATGTGCAAAATTACGGAAAGTCTGGAGGTTTTGCTCAGTGTAATACATTGGCAGAAAAGTCTATAATAATAAAAATAGACACTTGTTTTATAAAACCATGTAACTATTTACCATTAAAAATAGACCTTAAATGTGGTTATTTGTAACATGCTATTGTTTTTAAAGCCAAATCCAATGCCCAATGCCCATTGATACAGGTCTATCGGCAGACTGTCTGATCTTTTCCACCAAAAATCTCAATGTAGCCCCTTGTTTTAGTGTTACCGGTTACTTTGAGAAGTTCACCAGGTTCCATTGTCCCAAAACTAATACATTGACCCAAAACTAATACATTTCTATGGCTATTCTCCACATTAGAAAAGAAAAGTTAGAAAAGTATTCTTTTGGGATGTTTTTCAACCAGAGGGACCTGGTGACCTTCTCAAAGGAAACTGTAACATTAAAAGCAAGAGGCTACACTGAGATTCTGGAGGAAAAGATCAGGCAGTGTGCGATGAGATAATTGGACCATTAAACCTTACAATGATCCAAAACATACAGCCAAACAAGGCAAGAAATGGTTAACTGAGAACAATGTCAACATTTTACAGTGGCCCAGCCAGAGTCCAAACCTCAATCAGTCAAAAAAGTTAGCACAAGGCCAAAGTGATGGCAAATAATCGTTCCTGCATCAAAACCCAGATTGCTGCTAAAAAGGTGCGGTCTACAATCATTGTGGAGACATGGAGAGGCTTGGTAGGTATTATAAGATCCATTTCGAGAGATTTGATGGCAATTAAAGATATTTCCATTGATTATTTAAAAAGGGTACAAATAATTTTGGACATGGTCCAAACCTGAGAATATATGTCAAAATCTGAGTATATAGCCTATATCAAAACCCTGAATATATATATGTCAAAACCTGAGAATATATATCAAAATCTGAATATGTATATATATCAAAACCCTGAATATATAGGTCAAAACCTGAGAATATATATCAAAACCCTGAATATATAAAGAGAGTATAATACATGAGAGTATATAATATAATAATATATTATTTTTCTGTGGAGTTGTGGAATTGTCAATCTGCAGTGAACAAAGCAGACTTCATTCCTGCTCTGGCCTCACAGTTATCGGAAAGATGTGGATTCCCGACAAACACGGGACGTCTCCCGGACCTTATGCGAACATTCACAACGTCCCCGATTGGTCGACGTCCGGTGCCGGACTTTCTGGGGACGTCACCGTCAGGTCCCCCGGATGACATTCGCATTTGGTCATTTCAAAGACGTCTGTGACGGTCTGCTACTTAAAGTGACCCAAATGCAGGACAACACACCAAGAGTAGATTCTACTGACTTTACTTACAGCGTGCAGCACAGGGATATTACAACAATGACACAGAAGGAACATAACAAAACTAGGGGTTTATATACACAGGGACTTAACAAGGCTAACAAGGCACAGGTGGACACGAAACAAGGTAAAACAAGAGACAGGTGAACACCGGGCTGGAAATCATAATTAAACTAGCAGACTAATAATGAGGAACAGGTGAGGGGCGGAGACACAGGGAACTGAGACATGGCAAGACAAACAAAGGAGCACATGGCTGACAGGAACTAAAATACAGGGACAGGAAGTAAACACAGGAGCACACGGCACAGGAGGTAAACAAAGGAGGGACAGGGAACACAGGATCGTTACAGTACCCCCCCTTTAAGGGCCGGATTCCAGACGGCCCAACAGAAAAAAAAGGAGAAGTCCAAGCAGGGTGGGTGGAGGGGGCCAAAGGCAGGAGGGCCAGGCGGGCGGCCGGGCGGACGGCCGGTCAGGGACGGCAGTTCAGGCGGGCGGCCGGGCGGACGGCCGGACAGGGACAGAGGGTTAGGCGGACGGCCGGGTGGATGGCCGGTCAGGGACGGCGGTTCAGGCAGGCGGCCGGGTGGATGGCCGGTCAGGGACGGCGGTTCAGGCAGGCGGCCGGGTGGACGGCCGGTCAGAGCCCGAGCCTGTGTCGGAGCTGGATCAGGATCCGGAGCCTGAGTCGGAGCAGGATCAGGGTCGAAAGCCTGAGTCGGAGCTGGAGCAGGATCGGGAGCAGGATCAGGTGCCGGAGTCGGAGCTGGAGCAGGATCGGGAGCAGGATCAGGGTCGAAAGCCTAAGTCAGAGCTGGAGCAGGATCAGGTGCTGGAGTCGGAGCTGGAGCAGGAGCTGGAGCCAGATCCGGAGCAGGAGCTGGAACTGGAGCCAGGACTGGAGCCAAAGTCGGTACTGGAGCTTGAGCCGGTGCAGGAGTCTGACTAGGGGCTGGAGCTGGAGCCGGAATCGGAACCGGAATCGGGGCTGGAGCCGGAGCCGGAATCGGGGCTGGAGCCGGAATCGGAACTGGAGTGGGAGCCGGAATCGGGGCTGGAGCGGGAGCCGGAATGTCAGGAGGCGGATCCGGCTCGGGCAGAGGCGGGGCCGGAAAGACAGGCAGAGGCTGGGTTGCCGGCTTGGCGTCGGGAGACGCAGCTGCAGGCGTGGCGTCGGGAGACGCGGCTGCAGGCGTGGCGTCGGGCGACTGGGCTGCAGGCATGGCGTCGGGCGACTGGGCTGCAGGCGTGGCGTCGGGAGACGCGGCTGCAGGCGTGGCGTCGGACGACTGGGCTGCAGGTGTGGCTGCAGGCGTGGCGTCGGGAGACGCGGCTGCAGGCGTGGCTGCAGGCGTGGCGTCGGGCGACTGGGCTGCAGGCACCGGAGTAGGGACTGGAGCCAGAGCCGGTGCTGGAGCCAGAGCGGGGACTGGAGCCGGAGCAGGACTCGGAGCAGGAGCTGGAGTCGGTACTCGAGCTTGAGCCAGCGCAGGAGTCGGTACTCGAGCTTGAGCCAGTGCAGGAGTCGATACTCGAGCTTGAGCCAGCGCAGGAGTCTGACTCGGGGCTGGAGAGGGAACTGGCGCCGGAATCGGGACTGGAGCCGGAGCCGGAATCGGGGCTGGAGCCAGAGCCAGAATCGGGGCTGGAGCAGGAGCCGGAGTCGGTACTGGAGCTTGAGCCAGCGCAGGAGTCTGACTCGGGGCTGGAGAGGGAACTGGCGCCGGAATCGGGACTGGAGCCGGAGCCGGAATCGGGGCTGGAGCCAGAGCCGGCGCAGGAATCTGACTCGGGGCTGGAGAGGGAGCTGGAACCGGAATCGGAACTGGAGCCGGAATCGGAACTGGAGTTAGAGCGGGAGTCAAACTCGGGACTGGAGGGAGGCGAGGAGCCGGGACAGAGCACGGAAGCGTCACTGGAGGAGCGTACTGTGGGGCTGCCACTGAAGGACACAAAGGGCTGGCCACTGGAGGAGACAAGGCTTGGGAAGGCACCGAAACAGGGACAGAAAACCCAGAGGCAGAAATGGCCTCTGCGGTATCAGGATCAGAGAGGTGCTTAGGGAAACCTTCATGGTCTGTTGACCATTCCTCAGTGGACCAGTGGTCGTCGTTGTAGTCTTCGGTGGACCAGACGTCCTCATCGTCCACCCAGAACTGCTCCCAAGGAAGCTCCCAAGGAACGTTCGAATCGAAATCAAATTTCAAAAACTGATAAATGCCCGCTGGGTCTATGTTTTGCTGTGTCATTCTGTCACGGTCTGTCACGGGCTGCTACTTAAAGTGACCCAAACGCAGGACAACACACCAAGAGTAGATTCTACTGACTTTACTTACAGTGTGCAGCACAGGGATATTACAACAATGACACAGAAGGAACATAACAAAACTAGGGGTTTATATACACAGGGACTTAACAAGGCTAACAAGGCACAGGTGGACACGAAACAAGGTAAAACAAGAGACAGGTGAACACCGGGCTGGAAATCATAATTAAACTAGCAGACTAATAATGAGGAACAGGTGAGGGGCGGAGACACAGGGAACTGAGACATGGCAAGACAAACAAAGGAGCACATGGCTGACAGGAACTAAAACACAGGGACAGGAAGTAAACACAGGAGCACATGGCACAGGAGGTAAACAAAGGAGGGACAGGGAACACAGGATCGTTACAACGTCCTAAGGACGTCCTTGTGTGGGCCCGACAATAACGTTATAGCGGGGACATCAAGGGGACGTTTGGCAGCGGAGTTGAGAGAGCACTGGCTACAGCCTGCAGGACGGAGACATCCACATCCATGCGCAACATTGAGGTCAGCTTAGGATCAGCTACACACAGCATTCGGAAGAAGTACACCATTGGTGGCCACCGATGAAAGTAAGTAACATGTATGGCTGTGTATGTAGCTGATTAAGTTTTCAATAACTGAATGAAACTGAATAAAAGGTTGTCAAATATTAACGTATAACGTAACGTTCTGTAATTTTCCTCTGGGGATGAATAAAGTATCTATCTATCTAACATAGCAATTAGCTCACCTTTAGCAGGTTTAGCGGCTCATTAGCCTACCGTAGTCTACGGCAACATACAGTTTATGAAGTTGTGCGTCTATGAACAAAGTAGGTTCACTGCAGATATGTGAATTATTTCGAGTTTAACGTTAATGTATAACGTTACAAACTAGGAAATGGATTTTATCAAATTCATGTTAGCTGATGTGATGCTTGGTTACAATGCACATTTCTTCAGATAACTGTCATTACGTGATGCATGTAACATGCTCTAAAATCTAAATAGGCAGTGTTTTATCTAACCTAGTCATGTACTTGTTATCTGTTTTATTTTCAGAACCACACATACGGCCGAGTTGGGGCTGAACCAATGAATTTTGGAGCTGAATACAATACAATAAAACTAGTGAAATGTTAAAAACAGACCATGTAGCATTTGTTTAGGGTTGCCTAGCAACAGAAGGGACTTTGCTTAATTTCTAAAGCAAAACAGTCTACATTGCAGAAGAGTTACGGACACTGCTTCTTCATGACTTGTTTAAATGTCATTGTAATTTCTTTGACGCATGCTCGCGTTTAAAAGTGTCAAGCATAGCTGTCCCCGATGTCACAGCAGCTCCTTGTGGAAACAGCAAAGAAGAGTGCACATATCCGATGAGATTTCTGACGAGGAGCAGAAGATCTCTGGCCTTACCAGAGCCTTACTGTTTATGAATAAAAAATGATATGGAATAGAAACCTCTGCAATCTATTTCTTTCAGAAAGATCATCAATTTTCAGAAGATCATCTCCGCAAAGTTCTGTGAAAATTGGATGAAATTTGTTTGGACTAAATCCAATATGGCGGAGGTCCAATATGGCGGAAAGTGACGTAATAGCGGTTATTGAACTCAAGTCGGTCCAGGGATTCCAACAGTGCCTGATTTTGTGAAAATAGGACGCACCGTTCAATGGTCACATGCGTGAATGCAATCCAGGTTCAACCCATTGGTAGCGCTAGAGTGTTGGGCACAGAGTTCTGTAAATTGGTGAGAGTGATCATGGGACAGTCCTGAATCAGTGAGTTGAATTTCATAACTTTAGACCCTGCAGTTCAATTTTCGGCCAAATTTTGACCCGTTGCTGGCGCTAGAAACGGGTTTAGAGATCTGTAAATGAGTGTGAGTGGTCAGTGGAGTGTCCCGAAACTTTCTGCCAAATTTCATCACTTTTTAGCGTATCGAAACCAATCTTGGTATATGGACTTCAGACCACATCCTGAGGACGCACAATAAATTAAGTGACCGATGACCACAAGGGGCACTATAATTTGCATCACTTTCTTGTATCAACACCAAATTTGGTCCATGGACTTGGCACACCATCCACGAATGGTCCAGGACACGAAAAAACCTTTCGACTTTCGACCACTAGGGGGTGCTAAAGTTACAGGAAATGAGCTAATATCTCGGCAAGGCTTTCAGATATCGGAAGCAAACTTGGTTCATGGACTTGGGACCATAGACATAATATACTATAGACGCTGCATCGACCGCTACTCCCTACTAGCGCTGACGAGACGTGGAGCCGCCATCTTGGACCAGTCATCCACTCCACTCAGTGTAATCTGTTTGGCCGGTGCAATGAGCTGTCAGCGCACTTGATTAATCATATCTCACTGAATACTGAACAGATTTTCACACGTTTTTTTTTTGCTGCAAAGGTCATACATTGTTCGAAAATACAAAATACAACCAATAGTACGGTAATGTTAAATCTTAGTTGTGAAAAGTAAATCCCCCGAGTATGGTCCGCCGATTTGAGCAGGAACATGATGTACAGTGCTGTCATCTTGTGTTTTGAGCATTGAGGAGTATGACAGGTCCAAGATGGCGGCCGCATTTCTTGTTTCCAGCAGCCAATGCGGCGTCTATGTAGATGTCTATGTTTATGTCTATGCTTGGGACCACATCCTAAGGACGCACAATAAATTTAGTCACCGTTGACCACAAGGGGCGCTATAATTACCAACACTTTCTCGTATCGACACCAAACTTCGTACGTAGACTCAGGACCACATCCTGAGGACAGACAATAAATTTAGTCACGGTTGACCACAAGGGGCGCTCTAATTAGCAACACTTTCTTGTATCGACACCAAACTTGGATCGTAGACTCGGGACCACATCCTGAGGACGCACAATAAATTTAGGCACCATTGACCACAAGGGGCGCTATAATTAGCAACACTTTCTTGTACTGACACCAAACTTGGTACGTAGAATTGGGACCACATCCTGAGGACTCACAATAAATTTAGTCACCGTTGACCACAAGGGGCGCTATAATTAGCAACACTTTCTCGTATATCAAACTTGGTATGTTGACTTTGATAGTTTGATTGACTGTCTACTGTATGCACAATTGCACAATTTCAACTCAAATTTTGCTGCTCTTATTTTCTTCATTGTATGTGCCTTCTTATTTTTACTTTTTATATTGTTTACTTGAATGTTATGTTTGTCTGTGGACCTAATTGGTAAAATATGTCTTGTCTCCACCGTGGGATAGTAGGAAACGTAATTTCGATCTCTTTGTATGTCTTGACATGTGAAGAAATTGAGAATAAAGCAGACTTTGATAGTATATTTTTACTACCATATTTCTCTTAAGACTCAATCAGGACGATGCAAGATCAGGATCCAGGCTTTATTCTTTTCAATAAGGGGCCAGTGGCCCTCAAGGGAGAGAAGTACATGTTTATTTCATCCCATCATGGATTTCACCAGATTCTCAGTATTCTCTGACTTCTCTGACTATACAGAAACAGTCTACCATATTTAAAGTTACACACATAGAGAAGGAGTGACCTCTAGGTCCAACCCAGTTTGAATATGCAATAGAAAGGGAGGATGAGGATTAGGCCTTCATCAGGTCTGGTCAGCTTCTATTGTCTTTTAATTAAAACTACCCCCTTTCCTGGGAAGTCCTTCAGAGGCTTGGACACATGCTGTTCTACAAACATTAACATTTCACACCTGGTGATAGGCAAAAGGCATCTAGACAGGCTTTCATTGAATTCGAATCATTCAAGGATAAACAATGGATACACTGCATACAGACCAAAGACACACACAGGATACACATGGGTACAAAAATCACAGATGACTAGAGCCCGACCGATAAAGGATTTTGAAGGCCGATACCGATACAAATATTTGTTGATTTAAAAATCCGATATTCCGATATATCGGCCGATATATATATTTTTTTTCAGAAACACACAACAAAACATTAACAGATTTCCTTAACATTAGTTATTTGTAGTTATTTATGAGTGTTGACAAAAAAATATGATAATGCATATTAAAAACAAACTTGTTTATTTTTAAATAATATTGTCACAGTAGAACATCGAAATATATTAAAGTTCTGATAAATAAAATGTATAAAAATAGATATGAAACTTAGATATGGAACTTAGTCTTTTGAACAAAAACACAATAACAACAACCAAATCAAAGTTACCAGTATTAAAAGACTTGGTAAGCTTCATAAATATAACTTTGAACTAAGACTTAATAATTACAAAAAATAATGATGACATTATTACTATCATCATCATTTGTATTATCATTAAACAAGATAAAGGTCACTCCTAAATGTTTGAGTGTGCGTGTGTAATAATTAGGCTAGTCCCTATTGCCTTATAAGCTACCTTATAATTATAATGTCAGCTTGCTTATCCCTTTACCTGCACTTTTAAAATGATTTCCATCAAGCTACATCAAACCATTTTCAATCATCAGTTGCTGCCTGTCTTCTAAAACCTACTATTTAGTGATCTAAATCCATTATGTAACACGTTAATGCTGCGGCTGAATGACAGTCTGAAACGCACACTTGTCATTGGATTTCACACACGTGTAAAAGAAAAGCTAACTTTTATGCACAAGCTACGTTTTGCACAAGCTACGTTTGATACTTTTTCTCTATGTCTAAATGTTCACTCCTCGCACGTCTAACTTACATTTTACAATGCAGGGACTGTAACTACAGATATACTAGTTATAAATACAGTAATCATTACTTTATTTAGGCAGAATAAGTTCGTTGTGGTTTCCAAGCTCATTAATGTTAACGTTAGCGGTCTTCCACTGATATTCATGGCATTAGCTAGCCTTTTCTAGTCTATGATGAGCCATAATTTAGCAATGGATAACGTCATACTGCAAATTGTAAAACATGCGCTTTCAAAATAACAGGCCGGGGAGAGATACGTCTCACTGCTATAACTGTCACGCTATTAAAGAAATACATCTTCAGTCACATTGTCAAAAGTTAAAAGGACAGACAGTCAACTACACTGTAACAACGTAACGTAATTATGACCGCCGCGCAGCGAAGCGGCGGTCATATAGGTTTAGTCAGATTTGTTTTTTTTTTTTTTTTTTTTTTTTTTTCTTTTTCGCATGTCCAAATTTATGTCAATGATTCCCGGGACACTGAAAGACCGGGGTAGACGAAACTTGGTGGGCATGTAACCCCATATGGATAGCATGGAACCATCGTTTTTCGTTTTGATCTGTAGCCCCCCCGCTGGACTGCACCCCCCGAAAGGAGGGTAGGGCAGACACAGTTTTCTGTGAATATCTCGAGAACTGTAAGGTTTAGGAGGACCATTTTTTTTTTGTATGTTGATCTCAAGGGGCCATGTCAACCCATTCCATAACCACTCATTTCATGTATAGCGCCACCTAGTTAAACACAAAAAAGTAAAAATGAGGTGTTGTAATCGCAGGTATCTGTGACCTAACATAGTGAAAACTGCACGAAATTGGAAGTGTAGGATCATTATGACACCCTCTGAATGCACGCCAAGTTTCGTGGAATTCCGTTCATGGGGGGCCACACAATAAATTAATTTATGTTACTATACACCAACTGGCCTGTAGGTGGCCGGAGACAGTTTTCTGTGAATATCTCGAGAACCGTAGGGCCTAGGAGGTCCACCTTTTTTTTGTATGTTGATCTCATTACCACCCATCCCATTACCACTTATTTCATGTATAGCGCCACCTAGTTAAAAATTAAAAAGCAAAAAATTAGGTGTTTTCATCACAATATCTCTGGCTGACATGGTCAAAACTGCACGAAATTGAAAGTGTAGGATCATTATGACACCCTCCGAATGCATGCCAAGTTTTGTGTACTTTCGTTCATGGGGGGCCTTACAATAAAACAATTTATGTGTACATTTAGTGACGTACACCAACAAGGATTCCCGGGACACTGAAAGACCGGGGTACACAAAACTTGGTGGGCATGTACCCCCACATGGATAGCATGGAACTGTAATTTTTCGTTTTGATCTGTAGCCCCCCCGCTGGACTGGACCCCCCGAAAGGAGGGTAGGCCAGACACAGTTCTCTGTGAATATCTTGAGAACTGTAGGGCCTAGGATGACCATTTTTTCCGTATATTTGCCTCCAGGGGTCATGTTAACCCAGTTCATGTGCACACATGTGCACAAACAGATACACACACACACACACATTCACAGTAATCATGACACATACTCACACAGTAGACATATGTACGCTTTCATGCACAGGCACATACGCAGGCACGCACACACACACACACACACACACACACACACACACACACACACACACACACACACACACACACTCTCACACACACACACACACCCACACACATAACATAAACATAACACAAACAATCAAGAATTTCTCATAATTATGAACAGGCAAGATGGAGGTGGGGTTGTATAAAATGAATTTTACATGTGAAATCTATGAACTAATCATTTTTTGGTACTTGTTGTCTAGCAGATACCAGTGAGAATTGAGTGTGGATAATGCAATTTAGTGAGACAGTTAGAATCATATAGGCCTTTCAGCGTGATTTCTTTTTGTGGAAAAAATGTGCTGGACTGGGCGGCGGTCATATTTTGTACCGCTCTGCGGTACATCTAGTTACAAGCTAATTCCGCTTCACTCTCGACTTATTTAACAGCAGCAAAACTGGACATTGTTTTCACGAATTTTGTCATGCTTATTTGAGTTAAGAGAACTGATGGGGATGCTCTTTTAATTGTTATTCAAGCAATGTATGTCTCGTGACCAAATCACCATGAACACACTTCACTGATGATCTCACTCGCGGATAACTGGTTCTCTCTGCCCGACTCGGCTGTATCAGCAGGTTGCAGGATGTGTGGCGCGTTATTCACGAGTGTTGCCAGCAGGGACAGTTTAGAATGCCCTCTGGTGGACAAACTATACAACGCAGACACTCATGACATGGTTGAAGGGTGTTTCGTCCGTTTTTATTTTATTTTAAAAAAATTCATTTATCGGCCATTATAAATGCCGATACCGATAGTTTGGAAAATGCCTAATATCGGCCGATAATATCGGCCCGCGATAAATCGGTCGGGCTCTACAGATGACCATAAGAAGTACGCATAAGAAGTAACGTTAGGCAACTAAGCCAACAACGTGGGCACAGGTTCCCTGTTAAATCCCAAGATGAAAATGCTCATTAACCAACTACTATATTCTTACTACATCAAATATTAACGTAACCTAACATATCTTAGTATCAGTGTTGGGCAAGTTACTTCAAAATCGTAATGTACTATGCATTACTTATTACTGTCATTTCAAAGTAATTTGTTACATTATAATATTACTGTCTCTGAATTGTAAGGCATTACACTACTATTGCATTACTTTTAAGTTACTTTCACCAAAATATCTAGAAATATGGATTTGCCATTCTAAATGCAATTTATTATGCTCAATGCAGCTTGCTCTTCCAATGGAGGGAGATGTGGTATAGCATAATGACTGAGCTAGGCTTAAGGCAACAGTAGAATGCAATAGGCGCAGTGCTCATAATGCAATACAAGGAACAATCATAGTCAGAATTTTGTTAAAAACCGACAAAAGGTCAAAGTCTGGTAAATTGTGATAGAAATACTGTAACTTTAAGGCCTAGGCCTACACGTTAAAATCAATAGAGAGCCTACTATGTTGTAAATCAAAGCTTAAAGGAACCGTATGTAAGATTGTGGCCAAAACGGGTACTACAATCACTTTCAAATTACTGTAGAGCGGTGTATCCCCTTCCCCTCCCCTCTGACTGGCAGAGTTGGCAACCGGATGACGAAACACTACTGACTTGGTGATTAGTAGATAGGTGGAGGGTGGCGCATTAGGCCAAAACACAACATGACAACATCAACATCAGTTGAGGGCTGCAACTTCACTTTTTAAATGACAATATCCTGGCCAGACTACTGTTGTCAGTGATATACGTATTTGAAATGAACATGATTTCTTAATGTCTAGTATCATATCAGGGCAATTTTAGGATAAATTGAAATACATTTTTTACATACGGTTCCTTTAATAAAGACATGTCAAGATGGTGGCCTGCTGGCCATTTCGGTGCCCTAAGTGAGTGGCTTTGAGTGAGTGACATTTAAATGATAACTCAAACACCTAAAGTAAAATAAAAGGCCTATTATTTACAGACCATTACTGTGTATTTTTAAACATTAATTTCTGAAGAAATTCTGTTTTACTTATAAATGGTGCACTGTCACTTTAAGAGCATTGATCTTTACGTTGTCATAATGCCCTTTTGCCAGCTCTTGTTTACAAGCCTTATTTTTTTGAGTTACATTGATAGCACAATATTAACAATAATATGCACAATGTTATGTTGTTTTAAGCAACCTTCATTGCTTTGGAAATGGAAGTATGCAAATGACATGTTGCTTCACATTTCGTTTTGCGAATACAAGTGAATTATGAGCCTGGTATCCACCTAGCTATCTGAATGGAATGCGTTTCAGTCGACTCAGCATATCATGTGCTTCATGTAGCCTAAATGCTTGGAAAACGAATGATTGAAGAGAACCCAAAAGGTATCAAACTTGCATGTAACATCGTGTTAGTGCATTTTGACATTGTAAACGTTATTGATGAAGAGTGAAACGCAGTTTGCAGTAAAGCTACTATTCATTGGTTACATTTGGGTGCTCCCTCTGTCCTTTGGTGCCCAATGCAAAGTGCGTGATGTGGTGGGAGCGGTGGCACTGCCAGGCTACACAATCTTTTTCTGCATTTCTATCCCTTTATTCTCTTTAATTTAAGTTCACAGCACAAAGCTGACATGCACAACAGCATAGTTTGTGTTTTCTCAAGAATCAAAAAGATTAGCGTGGCACTACTTTAGATGTTTCATTAATTTACTTGTGCTATTTCGCGAGCTGAGAGATCTTTCGGTTTCGCACACAACGTGCACTAACTATTATGTTCTTCATAGCCTTGTCTCTGACAAGCTGAAAATAATGAGCGTATAGGCTTATGTCCATCCCGCAAATAGAGTCCGCCTGCGAGTCTGCTGCAGCCACAGTCATATTCAACCAGTATCAGGAGATAACGTTCTACTATTTTGCGCGGATTTTTTCTCCTCTGTTGTTCTCGCATGGTGTTTGCGAATATGTATCAAAACAAAACAAGCGCTTAATTTTGGGTTAAACTGCATTGTAACACGCGTTACTGAAGTTTGTACCGAGTAAATATTACCCAATTTTTTTTTGTAATGCCTTACATTACCGCGTTACCGCAAACACCAATATATTACAGTAATTACATTACTTTTGTAACGCATTACTCCCAACACTGCTCAGTATCAATCTTCTACTAGCTAGCTAGCTAGCATTAACGTCAGTGGGATTTGCATGGCTATTCGCCACAACTGCTTGCCACCTTGTATGTATTCTAAAGTTTTGAATACACCCCTCCATAGCATAATTAAGTCCCTTTTGATAGCTTCTGAAGGAAAGTAAATCCTTTTATCGACCAAAACGTCCTCAAAGCCTGCTTTCATATACTGTCAGCTGACATTGTCGACAATGTATTTCTAATCAAGTCTGGTTTGTTTGTCCGAGTTTTCACACGGTAAAAATGGGGGGCGGGGCTTAGCGACAGGTATAGTGTCACTTTCCGCCATTTAGGACCTCCGCCAAATTGGATTTGGTCCAAACTCTACAGAAAGTTTCAGCGGTCACAAATTTCATCTGATTTTCACGGAACTTGGCGGAGATGATCTTCAAACCGAGCTGCACAAACAATACTTGTCAGATTTTTAAATTTCAAGTGTATTTGCCCTTGACATCCAATCAAATATGGCGATGAAGCCGCCAAACAGGAAGTGAGCTCTTACCTCAGCAAGGCTTTGATATATGAAGTCCAAACTTGGCAAGGGGACTTGTTAACTGATTGTGATGACACACTAGGAAATTGGAATCATTTAGCCTCTATAGGGGGTGCTGCAATACAGGAAGTGAGTTCATATCTCAGCAATGCTTTGATGTACAAACTTCAAACTTAAGGACAAAATAAGGACTTGGTACATGATTGTGAGGACACACTAGGAAATTGGCATCATTTGGCCTCTATAGTGGGCGCTGCAATACAGGAAGTGAGCTCTTATCTCAGCAACGCTTTGATGTAGAAAGTCCAAACTTGGTATAGGGACTTGGTACCTGATTGTGAGGACGCATCATTTGGCCTCTATAGGGGGCGCTAACTGTCTTGTTCATACATCGGCACACGTCGCAGCTGAAGGGGACAAGGCAAATCAAGGTAATCTACGGTAGGCAACTACATCAGGCTACTGCTGATGTCTCCGCATTGCATAGGGGCAGCTGTCTGCACTGTCTAAAACTTATTTAACTTAAGCCCACAGAGGACAATATAATATAGCATTAATACAAATATAATAATGGCGATGGATGTGAGTTGGCTGTAAGTTTAGCCTAGGCTATTTATCCTATGTAGCCACAAGTCTCTCCTGCGCAGTCTCATTCTCTTCTCGTTTTCTGACAGCTGTCAACATTGAGCAACGAAAATAAGGGAGATTTTCCGGGTTACTCACCCAAAATACAGGGACATTTCAACATTCGTCTTTCTGTTGCTGAGAGCAAGAATTCGTAGGCCTACTACAAAACTGCTGCACTAATTAAACAAGGTGTGAAGCTAGGTCTAATATACTTTGCTTGAAATATTGGCGTCAAATCGTGCTCTCTCCCACACTGTTCTGATCACTCTAAGGTCGCCTTCGGGCAAGCAAAACATATTTTCGCTGGAAGCGCTGGAACAGTACAGAGACGGCCAAGTCCGATGGGGCTAATGTTATGAAAGTAATAAAATATGGGATATTTTACGGGAAAATATTAAAACGGGAAGACAGCTGGAAAAAAGTTGACAGGTATGTTTCTGACAGTGGGTGACTCTAGAGCTCTTTGCTGTTGTTAGAACAGCCTGTATTGCTGTTGTTAGAACGGCCTGTAGCCTAGGCCTATTGCACAACATAGGCCTACCATCACGTTAAATTTTGTACAAATAAATAAATAGCCTACAGCAATCATACCGGCGCTGTCGCGCTTGTCAATTGACAGCTACATTAAATAGACCCACCTATGCATTTTCTATATCAACAAAATTGCGAACATTATTTTCTGATTATTACGTAGATCGAATATGCCTAATACAGGAAGTGAGCTCGTATCTCAGCAACGCTTTGATGTATGAAGTCCAAACTTGATACAGGGACATAGTAGCTGATTGTGAGGACATGCAAGAGAAGTGGTCTCATTTGGCCTCTAGGGGTGCTGTAATAAAGAAAGTGAGCTTACATCTAAGCAATAATTCTGTCAGAGCCATTTTAGTCAAGAAACACAAGAGAAGATTCTGAATGAAATTTCTTTATTGTAAATTATGAATTACATTTGGCGGTATAGCTCTGTTCGGAGGAAGCCCCCTATTTCCATGAGCACCATGGAAAAGCATTAAGTCAGGGGGCAGCAGCAGTTTAGGGAATTCTCACCCCAGCAGGACAGGGAGAGATAAATATTCCCCCCCATGAACAGAGCCAAGCGACGTGACAAGAGAACATGCCACATCATACACGACAAGGTGGATGAAGTGGAATGAATGAGATGAAGGGGAGGGCGGCAAGCTTCTTGACTGCCATGGCCTGGCCAGAACTGACGTTAAAACTTTGATTTTGGTGTAGGGGAGAGTGGGGTGATTGGTGCCAGTGGGGAAGTTGTACCACCCCCTATTTCTAGGAAACTATAGAAGAAATTGGTCATGTGACCACATATTTTTGAAGACTCAGCCATTTCAATCATCCTGCAGAGAAGAGAGCCTCATTGCATGAGAGGTAAGCACATTTAAGTTAAAAGAACTGTTTTTTGCCTTTCAAAGTAAAATTTCTATGATCATGTTTTTTTGATTGTTGTGTCAAAACAGTTTGAAACATTTCACACATGTTTTAGTGCTTTGGTAAGCTACATTATGAGTCTATACAGGTAGCATGATGTTAGCTCAAATCTGATGGATGATGAATTTTTTTCCAAAATGGTGGGGTTGGGGTGATTTGTGCCAAAGGCCCTGGGTTAAGTTGTGCCAGTGGCACCTCCACTTATACTCACCCCCACTTATAAATAATGTTTTAAACATATTATTTTATTGTAATTGTGCATTTTATTCTTACATTTTATCACTAAAACTATGTGACATTCTTTATTTTAGACCAAAAATAGAAATATACCATCATGCCACAGAGTTATAAGAGGAAGACAGGCAGGGCATACTGTATGGAGAAGGAGCTGGCAGAACATATAAAGGCACTAGCAGTAATGTTTCACGGTCTAAGTCCATGAAATGCTGTGGACTTCACACACACACACACTGACCAGGAAGCCTGGGAAGGAGAGGGGGAACATCATCTAGGTAGTAGTAGTGGCAGAGTTGACATCTACACAACCACATCCAACCACCTAAATCTGCTGTAAACTTCTCTGATCAACAAAACTTTAATCTCATTTCAGGTATGACTTCCCTCCACACAAGATCTACAACATGGATGAAACTGGTGTGACAATGGAAAATGACCTTTGATGTGCTCGTGTGGCGCAATAGGCTTGTAGAAAATTGGCCTTTGATGTTGTAAAATAACTTTAAATAAACCTTAAACCTAAAATGTAATTTTGTATTGAATTTGTCTAGCTTTTATAAAACATTACAGTGTCTGAGATCAAAATATACTGTTTTACTTCAATAATCGATGGCACCATTTACCCCAATGCATTCTCTTCAAAGGCACAACTTACCCCGCACCGGGGCAGTTGTGCCACAAGACCACTTTTTTTCAGAAAGCTATATCTCTTAAATACTATATTTCAGATTGAAAGTGATTGTTCCCAGAGATGCACCACATCCTGAAATATATGTTCATATTGTAGTTGGAAGTATTACTATCATGGCCTCCCTTTAAAGTCACTTTAAGTAAAAACTGGCACAACTCACCCCACTCTCCCCTATGAAGTCCAAACTTGGTAGAGGGACATGGTAGCTGATTGTGAGAACGCACAAGGACATTGCTGTAATTTGGCCTCTAGGGGCACTGTAACAAAGTAATTGAGCTTATTTCTCAGCTGTTCTTTATTCAATTGCCATCAAACTTGCTGTGAGTGCTTGCTCATGCCATGGCAGCGCCATTCCTACTAGTGCACTGCTAGGCCCCCACATTGCTGCTTGCAGCTATATGTATTATACTTCTGACATTGGAGTCTATGGCAGCCCATAGAACATAGAATCACTTTTTGGTTTATATTCCACATAATTTTTTATTCATAAACAACAAGACCAGAGATCTTCTCCTTGTCAGAAATCTCATCGGAGAGGCACATTCTTCCATGCCCTTTCCACAAGGAGCTGCTGTAACATCGGGGACAGCAATGCTTGAAACTTCTAAACGGTGCTTACGGCTTCTACACACAGTTGCATGCATTGCAGTGCTGGAGACGCATTCCCATTCACTTTACATGGGCTCACATCATCTGTTGCCGAACTGAATTATGGGTCCGTTGGATCACGTTTTTCCTGTCGCTCGCGTTGAGAAGTTCAGCTGTTGCTGCACCGACAGACGGCACCGGCCAAGCAAGCCAACTGTGTGTAGAAGCCGTTAGCAACGACACTTAAGGTAGAGCTGCTAACCTATGAAGGTGAGCTAGCATAGTTTGACTGCTATGATATACGTTACCGTTTGACAACTTTTAATTATAACCTTTTTTCTTTTTCGCATGGCCAAATTTCCGTCAAGGGTTCCCGGGACACTGAAATGGCTGAAATGGGTGTAACCCCACATGGATAGCATGGAACCATCGTTTTTTGTTTTGATATGTATCCTACGCCACCTAGATAAAAATGAAAAAGCAAAAAATTAGGTGTTTTCATCACAATATCTCTGGCTGACATGGTCAAAACTACACGAAATTGAAAGTGTAGGATCATTATGACACCCTCCGAATGCATGCCAAGTTCCGTGAACTTTCGTTCATGGGGGGTCTTACAATAAAAAAAAATTATGTGTACATTTAGTGACCGTACACCAACAGAGTTATTTGTGAATATCTTGAGAACCGTAGGGCATAGGATGACCAATTTTTTGCGTATGTTTGCCTCCAGGGTTCATGTTAACTCATTCCATATGCACACATGTGCATAAACAGATACACACACACACACACATACATTCACAGTAATCATACGTATGACACATACTCACACAGTAGACATATGTACGCATGCATGCACATGCACACACACAGGCACATACGCAGGCGCTTTTTCAATGATTATGTAATTGTCAACATTATAAAATCGAAATAAATCATAGAAGAGATGTATGCTAAATCTTTGGGATAGTGGAAAGTTTTATTGATCCCCATCCTGAGTGAGAATGTATTGTGCCAAACTTCATAACGTAATTTAGCAACAGTGCCGCCAGCCGAGCTAGCTGCAAGTTACCAGTGAACGGTAACTTGCAGCGGATTTGTACGCAGCCTTACAACACTGTTTACAGCTCTTCGAATCACGGTAAAATGTATTTTTTGGTACATAGCTAATTTAGATAAACCTATGGTGTGCGTGCTTGCGTTTCTTTAGGAATCCGCCGCCTTGGTTTGTATAGAAATTAATATTAAGTGACCGATACACGTAAGAGGTTGGACATACGTGACGGTAATATGTGACACTCCGATAGCTACTTAAAATGGACAGATTTGTCACATTTTATCGCTGCACGTCCCGAGCCTGATATGGGCAACAAAGCCAAACGTCGAAAATAAGATAAACTCATTGCATTGCATAGCATAGCATAATATAGCACCGATTTAAGTGGCTTAACTGAAGTGAATATCATTATTGTTAATGATTGTCGGGGGGGGGGGCGGAGGTGTCACTGTTTTCAGAGGGGAGGCCCACATTGATGGAGTTTGGGAACCCATGGTGTAGGCTACTTTTTCCAAGTACAGCTCGCTGCAGCCTGCGAGAAGGCGAGGCTTGACATCTAGCATGCACACATCCAACATCCACATCCAACTCAGCCATGTTGGATTCCCACGCTTTGGCTTTAGGCCTACTGCCGACCAAGGGGGCAGGCAAATTCCCGGAAGTAGAAGCATCGATGTAGCGGTGGTTATCAACTCTCTGCTAACCCCATAGAATGCCCATCCATTTAGGATTTTTTTGAACTCCCATACCTTCATATAACATATATCATGTGCCGATATTTTAGCTTCTGTGTTATCTACATAAACAATAAAAGGCAAAACAAGACTCGACTACCTCTTACGTAACGTTAGGTTCCCGTAAGAAGAATGTTTAGCATGTCCGGTTGAAGGGAAGCTAACGCACTGAAGGGAGATAACCGTATTGTTTGGATAAGAAGTGTAGTCCAGCCAGCACGGAAACTCGTGAACAAAGCTATGTAGCCTACAATAGCATTGTAGCCTATGTTAAGGTAAAGCATAGAGGCAAGTAAACCTAATGGAAAAACAGTAGTTTTACCGTTAGGTAGTCTAACGATAATCATTTCAGAGGTTTTCGATGGATTGACGTAGGTCAGAAAAGTGGAAAGAAGATTAGCCTCAAGGCTATAACTTTTTTGTTTTGTTTTACCATGACTGTTTTTGAAGATGATCATGTGTGGTAGTTTCAACATTAACACGACTTGATATCACTTGTGAGGATGATATTAATAATAATAATACATAAATGTTTAACTTTGATGACTTTGAAGGCGAAGGAAGTGTGAGAAGAATTTCTGTGTAGCCTATCTATCATATGAGTTAGAAGATTCAGTTCGATGGCTAACGTCACAAAGTTAAGTGCGAGTCTGCGCAGTACTGGGGGGACCAACTGAAAATACCCTCCCATTGAGAACGACGGAGTCTGTTCGTCCATTTCTTTTACTGTCTATGCTGCCGACAGCCCGGTAGCGAATTATATAGTATATTGTTTCATATTAGATGATAGAAACTGATGATTTAGGCTAAACACAAATTACATTTCATGCAACAACAGTGAATTTTTCATGTAGGCCTAGGCTAGTTACTGTAATTGGGTTTGTGTAGGCCTACTTTTTCGTTCATTTGATTTCCGGTTTTGAAACAATAACCATGCACATTCACAAAAATTGGTCATTTGAAATATTGATGACAATGTGTTCAAACGGAAAACGAGCCATATTTCATTTAATTTAGCCCTCAAAAGTAGAATGGTGTGTTGTTTCATTATCATGGACTATCAGTTTAACAGCAAGAATTCTCCATTACAACCAAATAGCCTACAAAGGGGCGATTTTGCTTTATTAACAACAGGTGAACCAGAGACATGCATTGTGTAACGTTAACCGGTTAGATCAAGCTCGACATCCTCATCTCAAATATAGGCTACTGCCCAGATAGCAAGCAGCTATCGGACCACCGGTAGATAGGCTAGCAGCTACTTGTCAGCAACCCGCGATGGTAACGTTAGGCCACCGGCAGTTCACCGTATAAATGAATAAAGAAAAGGTTGTAAAATCTGAGGCTCGTTGCCCAGCGGACCGTGGTAGAACCGATGTGCAAAAACTCAGCGGTCCGCCGGCGACAGCGAAACCGGTGGGCCGCCGCCAGCCTCTTGCCATCTGGGTGGTTAACTTTGCTGGCTAGCTAGCCAGCTAGCTAGTTCCTATCGTTCTTTTTGAAACGTTGGTGCTGTTGCGAGTTGCTGCACTGGTTTGAATCCACAGTTTACGTGTTGAATTACACAATAAAACGTGTTTTGCAGTAAGTTGCTGGTTTGTAGAATGTAGCACTAGCAGCTCGCCCAGTCTCGTTGCGAGTCCTGGCTCTCTCTGCCGACTGCCTCCCTCCCTCTCGCCGCCAGCAATTTTAAACTGCGTGACGTAATACAAAAAAACATGGCTGACTTTCGATGTGGGCTGGGCTTGATGTCAAGCCCCGCCTTCCCGCAGGCTGCAGCGTATGGCAAGCGAATTTATCATTTACCCGCTAAGTTTGACTATCTGGAATTAACATTGTAGATATCAACAACGTCTTTCTGACTAGTCGCAATTACATTTTGGATAGTTGGAATTGTCATTCAAGATATCTGTAACGTAATTGTGACTAGTCGAAACGTCAGATAGAGATATCTGTCATTTAGTTTTGACTAGGCAAAACTGAATTACAGATATCTGTCATCACGTCATTGAAAACAACATTCAACTCGTCACACATCTTAAATGGCAATTGCAGATATCTTTAATTCAGTTTTGACTAGGCAGAATGAAAGGTGAAGATATCTCAAACATCATTATGACTAGTGCAAATTATTGTGCAAGACGTTGCTCTTTAGTTCTATAGCAGAGCCCATCTACTTATTAGACATTCTCTGTCAGCTAATTTCCCCTCCCCAACATAATCGAAGAAAAAATGGGCTTATTTCTTTATTTCTATGAATGGAAGAAGAATAAGCAGGCGGTAATGTCTTGTTGACATCTAAAATAACTAAAACTCAGGGACACCGTGCAGGTTTATTAGACTCTCACGTTATCAACTGGCTTGATCTCTGTTTCATAGCCTACATAAATTAGTAGGCCTAGGCTACTAAATGCACCAGCACCATACAGGAAATTCCATTCATAATGGTGTTGGCTGTAATCGAAAAAATCAAAGCAACATTGAATCATCAATTCTTGCTGCCAGCTCCTGTCTTGTATAGGCTGCAGCATTAAAAAGACGATTACAAACTCCTCCGCCCTCTGGCTGCTCTGACATGGTGCTAATTAGTGCTAATTACAAAGTTAACAGTTAACAGGTGCTATGTGATTTGATGATTTGAACAACAACACGCTCTTCTCCCACCTAAAGTGGAATGCGGGCCTAATTTGCATAGCAATACAGATATCTCTAACGTCATTTCGCCTAGTCAAAACTCTAATTCAAGATATCTATAATTACATTTTGACTAGGCAGAATGAAAGTTATAGATATCTCCAATCTCTAATCAAAACTCATTCAAGATATCTATAACTTGATAATAGATATCTACAATCAAATTATGACTATCCTAACTCCAGTTTGAGATATCTACAACGTCATTTTGACTAGTCAAAATTCCATTTACAGATATCTACAATGTAATTTCGCCTAGTCAAAACTTAATTCAAGATATCTGAAAAGGAACATGTAGATATCTTGAATTGAAGTGAATTAAAGATATCTTCAACTGGAGTTATGACTAGTCAGAATCAAATTGTAGATATCTCTAACTGGAATTACAGATATCTACAATTCAATTGCAGATATCCGTAATTCACATAGTGGATATCTGCAACTGAATTGTAGATATCCGTAATGATAAACCCCATAGAAATGAATGGCAAATGTGGCATCATTTGTCCTAGGAAGAATGTCTTTGTGGATATCTGAAATGACAATTATGGATAGGAAGAATTCAATTGCGGATATCTAAAATGTTCGTTTTGACTAGGCAAAACTGAATTACAGATATCTGCAATACATATCCAGTCTAGCGGCTAAATGTTAAAATCGCTTGCCATAGTAGCGAGAGGCTCCTCACTTTTTCCGAATGCTGTAGCTGATGTTGCTACGTAATGACGTATAACGTGAGATCGCACATGGATGTAGATATCCCCACAAGCTTCAGCCAGAGCCCTCTCAACTCTGTTGCCTCGCGTGCACTTACCAAACAAACGTCCCCGGTATAACTTTATTGTCGGGCCCACACAAGGACGTCCTTGGAATGTTTTTAAAATGACCCAATGAGGACGACACCGAGGGACTTAACAGGGACGTCCAAAAAAGGTCTGACACCGGACACAAGGACCAAGCAGTTGCTCACATAGACTAGCCATAAGGAAAAGTTTCAGCAGTTGTTCATATGTCTCTGCCCAGGTACGTGTGGAGATTATGAAGACCAAAGACGTGTGCAGCATGGCCACCAAGAAAGGCAAGTACCGCACCACTATCGAGATAGACGCCATGACATCACGAGCAGTTCCGTTTGTCATCATCCCCATGCAGCTGGGCAAGCACACCATCGAGGTGAAGGCCGCCGTGTACGATGAGGTCATCACTGATGGCGTCAAGAAAGACCTGCTGGTGGTGGTGAGTTTCAGAAATTAATAAATACCCACCATTTAGATAAATAACAACCAAACAAATAACTACATGCTAATAACAAAATAAACAAAATAAGAAATTAAAACAAATGAAAATGAAAAAATAGAGATGTTTTAAATATAGTGTCATTAATGTCCCTACTCAGGCAGAAGGCATGCGGTCAGAGTTGCAGGTGGCTAAAGTTGTACTGAACCCATCTAAGCATGGTGAGTCCATGATGGAGCATCCACAAATAAAATCGATTCACTTTCAGTTTACAACAGTAAACTTGCAAGTACTGGAACTATAGTGTCAGTAAACCAGTGAACATACTAGTTATATACTTCCAGCACATTTTTAGTTTATTATAGTATACGTGAAGTATTTTTACGGTGTAAAAATAGTAAAGGTTTAGGTTTAGGTGGGGGGCTAATTCTAGGATTCCATTCAGGTATTATTCTCATACTGTACTTGAAGCATACTTTTAACTGTCCTTCAAATTAGGCAAACAGCCCAAAAAGTATATGGTAAAATTTTACTTGAACGTACCTACATGAGAGTGACATTAAACTGGCATAACCCTAACTCTAACTTGTCATGACAAAAACCGTAAGACACTAACCCTAACTTGTGACAAAAACCGAATGACACTTTGACAGAAGCGTTATGCCATAAATGTTTATGCCTTGTTTATAATGTTTATGACACGTTCGTGACAGTGTCATGTCACTCTTATGTAGATACCATCAAGTAAAGTGTAACCAAGTATATTTTAAAAAAGAATGTTGAAACATTTTTTTTTCTTTGACTTACTCAGGTGGAACTCAAGTAGAGGAAATCCTCAACCAAATACCCCGCAAGCAGGTCCCTGGCACCCCTGCTAACACCTACTTCACAGTCTCAGGTAAAATACACTTCAGCAACAACTTGCATTTATATACAGCGTAACCAAGGCACTCAAAGCACAGTGCAGTGAATGGGGAGCCTCACTAACCACTACCGATGTGTACCGTCAACCTGGATGATGCACGGCACAGCAGACATTATGTGCCAGGATTCTCAACACACACCACCTTGACTTGAGGTAGAGAAAGAGGAAATTAATGAATGAGCCAATTACACTGGGGGATAAATAGGGGACCAGATTGAATGAGCCAGGTTGAGAATTTTGCTAGGAAACCGGGGAAACCTTTGGTGCTATCATAAGTGCTATTCATAATGCAACAGAGGCAGTCTTTTCACCGGCTAGATTCTGTTTTGACTGGGGAACATTTCCCAATGCCACCCTATCTCTCTCTCCCACTCTCTTCCAGTCACTGTATTCACTGTTCTGTATTATTAAAGGCTATATGTTTGTGGGGCCAAAGATGATTTTCCGCTAGCCTGACGAGCCAGACTCACATTAAAATGCAGTTCGCAGTGCTCAGTCCAAGGGGCGGGATAATCGGTTGTCTTTCAAATTCCCTCTGCACGCAATAGGACAGCGCTATGAGTCCTATGCGTTTCCCACCAGCGGAGCTAGTTGGCTAGTTCAAACTTTTGCCAACTTAAAAAAAGCTTAACTCATGTCACACTGTTCGCCAACAGCAACATCCATCTTCTTTGTTTTCAAGTAGCAGGGAATTCAAGCCAAACCATTGCAACTCTGCCATCAATCATTATGTTAAGCCCGCCTAACGACTCTATACACAATTTGATTGGCCTGATAGAAGTTTCATTTTTCAAGCTCACAAGCCAACGAAGAGTTGCTAGACTATCCCTGGCAGCAAATGTAATTGTGTCTAGATTTCTAGGCTAATTTTCCACAGGAGTGGATGATAAATATTTCTATTATATTCTATATGATTTTTTTCATTCAGCCAATCAGATCAGTCAGACCATTGAGAAGGCCATCACAGGAGACTCTCTGGGTTCCCTCATCGTGCAGCCCAGAGGTTGTGGAGAGCAGAACATGATCTACATGACACTACCCCTCATCGCCACCCACTACCTGGACACCACCTACCAGTGGGAGAAAGTGGGTCTGGAGAAGAGAGCCACGGCCATCAAATACATCAACATGGGTGAGTCACACACTATCAAATACATCAACATGGGTGAGTCACACACTATCAAATACATTAACGTGGGTGAGTCACACACTATCAAATACATCAACATGGGCGAGTCACACACTATCAAATACATTAACATGGGTGAGCCACACACTATCAATCAACATGGGTGAGTCACACACCATCAAATACTTCAACACGAGTTAGTCACACACCATCAAATACATCTACACAAGTGGGTCACACACTATCAAATACATCAATATGGTTGAGACACACACTATCAGTCAACATGGGTTAGGAACCCAGCCTGATTTGACGGCGGTTTCTATTCCGCCCTGCAGCTCAGGCTGGAAACTTGTAAACTTGAAACTTGCTTTCGTTACACTTTTACGGGGGCCAACCACAAACTGGCTTATCCACCTGGCGCACTATTGGCAGGTTTAAAAGGATAACAATAGCGGGAGAGCCCGGAGTATTCGCGTCGCTCTGCGAAAGTCACCCGGTTTGTTGGTCAGATTGGAGATCAGATCAGATCAGATTGACAGAGTCATTTGAACTATGCCTGTTGATCACGCCTCTTGTGCAGTAGAAAATACATAGCAGACTCCCCAGACCAATGTTCAAACTTAAAAGATTGAGCTTGGTCTGTTGAAAGCCAGACTATGAGTGAGTCACACGTTAAAACAAATCCCTGCCACTCATCTAAAATCTTAGGCTGTACTCATACTGTATGCTTCTCATAGAGAATGTTAGGTCATCTTAGTCGTTACCACATTACAGTCAGGGCAGGGGAGGTGCCATGGGGAGAGAGAGTGAGAGAGGACTTTTCTAAGCTCACTCAAGCCTCAAACAGCCTCTTAACATGGATGGGTCATTGCCAATGGGAAGTCCTACTGATACAGAGCTCTATCTGTGTGTGTGTGTGTGTGTGCTTAGTGTGTGTGTGAAATGTATGTCACATTATTTTTGCATTTCATTCATTTCTTTTAATCTCTGTAGGATACCAGCAGGAGTTAGCCTTCCGTAAGCCAGACGGGGCATTTGCAGTTTGGGCAGACAAACCTGGCAGTGCTTGGTGAGTTGCAGGACATTCACAATGATTCCATGATACTCAAGATGATTCATGATGACAAATAGTCTTTCCCCTCCCCACCAACCCCTACAGGCTAACAGCGTACGTGGCTAAGGTCTTTGCCATGGCCCGCGACATTATCAGCATAGAAGAGAAAGTAGTCTGTGACGCCCTTAAGTGGTTGGTGCTTAACTCCCAGCAACCAAACGGCATCTTCAAGGAAACTTTCAACGTGTACCATGCAGAGATGGTGGTATGGGATCCTGATGATAGATTGACCATTACTTTGTGCGAACTGTCAACACTATATATATATATATATATATAGTGAACATATATATATATATATATATATATATATATAGTGTCTGAAGTAGAAAAGGTGCTGTACATGTAATTTGAGTTGTTTTGAACGCACTTTATTTATTTTTTGACTTATTTGCATTATTTTCAGTTTTTTTTTCTTTCGCTTTGCTGCCTTTCTTCAATCCTCATTAATGCTAATGATGCGCAACAAGTGAATATTTTACAGGAAAAAAAAAAAACCTACACACAGCACCCATAAAGAGTACCGACTTTTTGCAATTCTGTATGTCAGTGTGGTCAAAGTGGGATGTGTTTCCAGGGCGATGTGAGAGGAAGTGACGCAGATGCTTCCATGACGGCGTTTGTGCTGATCGCCATGCAGGAGGGCAGCGAGCTCTGCAGTAAATCAGTCACTGTGAGTAATACGCTCATCTACAGCACACACTCAGATTTTCACATTCAAAGGCGGACATCTCTCTGGTCCAGTAAATAGAAAGTCTTTCTACTGTGCATGTGCACTTAACAGAGGTAATGTAACTAATAAAATATAAATATAAACTAGACAAACCAAAATAAATTATAATAAAAAAATAAAGACAAACCAAAGACAAACCAACAACATAGACAAACCAAAAAATAATAATAATAAAAAACATGGCAAAAGAAAAATATAGCAAAACAACAACAAAGCCCCTGCAGTTACATTACATTACAATACATTACATTTAGCAGACACTTCTTGACCAAAGTGACTTACATATGTCAGCTATATTACAAGGGATCACATTGTCCCCGGAGCAACGGGGTTAAGTGCCTTGCTTAAGGGCACAACAGTGGAAGCCGGGAATTGAACCGACAACTTTCAGGCTACTGCACGCTAGCCCAGCTCCTTAACCACTACACTACCACCGCCCAGTTACACTGGTATTACCTGGAAAACAAAATGTTAAAAATGTTTTTTTAATTAATTAAATGGGAAGATATTGTGGTTTGGAACCAAACTACTCAAAGTCGCATTTTGATGATTTGTCAACAGAGTCTTCCTGGGAGTATAAAGAAAGCCACTGACTATCTGGAGGGCCGACTCAAAACTCTCTCCAATCCATACGCTGTTGCTATGGTTTCCTACGCCCTCGCCAATGTCGGCAAACTGAACCAGGAAGTCCTCTTGAAACACGCTTTTGAAGGTTGGTTAGGAGATATTTGCAGGTTGTAGTGAACAGTTTGACTGTCACAGATTTTGTGGGTGCCTCAACTCAACGTAGTTTTACAATGCCAGCTTCAAAGCAACTGTCTTGAACTACTATGGCAGAAACTCAGCAATGGCATTCAGTTTCAGTTTCCTCAGTGCTCTACTGTCAACCTGGCACCCCCCATGTGCATGATATATTACAATTGATAGTATGAAGATTCATACTTCAAGTAATTTTCTTTCAGATTGTCATAATATGTTAATCCACAATTATCCAAACAACCAATCAATCTACTGCAAACAAACAAACTATTATCTGTGTGCATGCTTCCTAATTTCTGAATTTTGGTCAGTATTAGCTAAAAAGCTACTTGAGGAGACCTGGATGTTCATCCTCTTTTAGATCGCACTCACTGGCCAGTGAAGAGCAACAAGTTCTTCACTCTGGAGGCCACAGCCTACGCCCTGCTGGCCCTGGTGAAGGCCAAGGAGTTTGAGAAGGCAGCACCCATCGTCCACTGGCTGAATGAGCAACAGTTTTATGGAGGAGGCTATGGATCCACACAGGTACAAAGCTGTGTGTGTGTGTGTGTGTGTGTGTGTGTGTGTGTGTGTGTGTGTGTGTGTGTGTGTGTGTGTGTGTAAAACCCTAATAAAACCCCTCCTCCTCTCTCTCCAGTCCACCATCATGGTGTTCCAAGCCGTAGCGGAGTACAGCAGTCAGGTGAAGCAGCAGCAGAAGAATCTAGAGGTGGAGATCAAGGTGTCTGGATGCTCCACGCCCATCAAGTGGACCATAGATAACAGTAACGCCTACGTAACACGTTCAGGAAAGGTACCGTACTTTTGTGATGCATGTTCATGCTCGTTTTGTTGATACTTTTGTTGAAAGGGACATGGCTATTGATTATTATTTTAGATATTTGTGGTGATTTTCGTCATATTGCCTGCAGATGGATTTGAACCAGAACCTAATCGTCAATGCTACTGGGACAGGCGAAGCAACGTTGTCTGTAAGTTCCTGTTTGTGAAATAAAATCATCATCAACAACAACAACAACAACAAATTGTCCCCTTAGTGGGGTATACTACGAATCTCGATTAGTGGGTTAGCGAGTTATGTTGTGCTCAAAGCCAAGGTATGCTGTGACACAACAGCAACAACAAAAAAACAGAAAGTGGATCTGTTTTAGCGTCGCTATATCGGCATGGTATCTTATGCTTGCAACTACTACTAAACCTGGTCGGGAGGAGGTTATGTGCTAAGTTATAGCTGAAATCGTGTAATCTACCGCCCACTGACCAATCAATTGTTTTGAAAAACGAAGTTATCTCACATGTAGGATTCTGTTATATATCTTACAGGTGGAGCTCTGCCTCTACAAACATTTTGGATCTCGAATGCGCTTTAATAGTGTTGTGCGTGCAAATATGCCACTATGGACGTACATACCATACAACAGCTGATGACAATCGATTTATTTGATGTTATAGGCTAGACACTAAAAATGACCGCAGTGTAGATTACACTATTGCTCATAATTCTTTTTTAATATAGGCGGTCTTGTGCGTCTCCACGTTTCACGATTGGCCAACGTCATCCCAACACCGAGAACGGATCTGAGCTGAAAGCCTAGTTTGACAAATATATCACATAACTGCTATCGTAGTATCACTTAATGTATACCCCTGAGTCAAGGCTTTGTGAAGCCTCGATATGTCTACATAGCCTAGATATGTCTAACGTGCTTCGTAGTATACCCCACTGAACTATAAGGTTATATCTGACATTGTTGTCAAAATGTAGTTATTGATATATTATTCTGTGACAACATTTTTGGACATTAAAGCAAAAGAGGCTTGTTCCACTTATCAATATAGGTCTATGGGTATAGGTCTACAACTTTGAAGCTTAATATCTCAGAACTACTCAGAATGCAGATATAACGTTGTAATTCCAAAGGGGACGGAATGTCTAGCATTGTTAAACCTGGTGCTCAAGACATTACCCACTGAATATTGTCGACTGACTGTTGAGGGCGATTTTATCTCGGACCTACTGTACAGTACAGATTCTTACAATACATTGACTGACTGATTGACTGACTGATTTGCGTTTGCCCCTCTGCTCGTCTCCCAGGTGATGACGCTTTACTACGCCATGCCCGAGGAGGTCACTGTAGAGTGTACAGCGT